>NW_026651417.1:300000-480588 GCF_028751815.1 Salvia miltiorrhiza | reverse complement strand
AGCTTCCATCATTCTTTTAAACAAAAAGAATTGGTGCTCCCCACGGGAAAACACTGGGTCGAAAGAAACCCATATCTAGAAGTTCTTGGAGTTGCAGCTTTAACTCTTGCAACTCTGTGGGGGCCATTCTGTACGGCGCTTTCAACGTCGGTGCTGCGCTGGACTCTAAATCGATCGTAAACTCAAGTTGTCGGTCTGGGGTAAACCCGGTAAAGTCTCAGGAAAAACGTCTTTATACTCTCGCACGACTGGTACGTCATCAACGTTTGCCTTGAATTCGTCTCTCTGGTTTAGATATACAACGTACGCGGTTGTATCTTTTCTTCGCAAGAGATTTCTTGCTTGCAGTGCCGAGATGATCGGCGTCTTTTTCCATTTTCTCTCAATACCAATGAAGGAAGTAGGTTCTTGGCCAGGTGGCTGAAAAGATATTCGTCCCTCCTTGCATTGTATCTACGCATGGTTTTTCTCTAACCAGTCCATTCCCCAAATTTATGTCCAAGTGCCACCTATGCATCAGTCTCAGATTTTTAGCGTCGAGCTTAGTCGATCTTAACTCGAATTCTAAGTTGGGGTACACGGATGAAACCGTAGTAATTCTGCCTATAAGTGTGGCTACCCTTTAGAGGTTGTGGAGCAAGCTCTATGTTCAGTGTCGAACAAAAATACTATGGGCACACCTTTCAACTCGCCTATATTTGGCAATTTTCTTCTATTCTTGTCTGGTGCTTTTTACTCAAGCGCGAACAGTCTCTGGTGGTGCGGTTGATTTGCCTGCGGGGCTGGTGGTTGCCTTCTTGACTGATGTGGTCGGTATGCTGGCTGTTGTCGCTGTGGTAGAGGTAGCGGTAGAGTTCCCTCCATTGCTTTTGAGTTGCGGCCGAAACTGACTCGGTCGTTCTCAGCTTCCACTTTGCTGACGATTCGGACACTGGTTCGAGTAGTGCCCGACCCTTCCATAGGTGTAACAGCTATTCTGTCTCATCTTGCATTCTCTTAGATGTAATTTATTGCTCTTCGACAAGGCGATATCCCTCACAGTTCTCGAGGGATTACTGCTGCTGGGGCAGTTGGGCCAATCAAAAGGCTATTTGTCTCGGTTTTGATATCGCGGTGGCGCATTCTGACTGTGCCACGGCTTCTTGGGACCTTGATTTCAGTCGTCCCATTTTCTCTTTCCTTCTTGCCCTCATCCAGAAAAGGATGGATTGCACGTCTGAGTGCTCTAACTCGTTTGGGGGTGCTGAAACTCAAATCGCGTTCTCTGGCTGCATTGCTAGTTCTATATCAAATGCTCTATTTAATGTTTCAGTACACATAACCGCACTCTGACTCGTTAAATCGTCTCGTACCTCTTGTCTCAAACCTGATCGAAACAATTTTGACATCTTCTCATTCATCTCTTCTCGATATGTGGCATACCGTACTTAGTCGCAAAACTGACGTTCGTATTCAGCTACGGTTTTATTGCCTTATCTCATATCATCAACTCTATTTCTTTATTCATTCAGTTCCTCTTTCTCGACAAAAGTCTAAGGGAACATATAACAACCTTAGAACTAATTCTCGTAACTCACGAATCATAAGACTCTTACTCAACATCATATTATTTTCTCAATTCTCATAACTCAACGTCAAAGACATATTTCATGTCTATCATCGCAACATCAGCTCAAAACTCTACTCAAGCCTAGAGACTCTCTGGTCATCGTTATATAGACATATGAGAAAATTTTCTCTTTCAAGAACTCTTACCAATTGCGGGGCATAACGAGAATAAAACATCCCGTAATACTACGACGATGCTACATCTATACTAGTCGTCATCTCAGTCTGCTATCGTGGAAAACATTATCTGCTCTAACCCATCATCTCGATCTTCTTGAATCTGCTATTGCCTATTCTGGCTTAGCATCACTTCTTCTCATCCTCGAATTGGTTAGCTTTTTGCATACCTGGCTAATATAAGAAAATCCATAATCGAAAAGTTGTGCTCGTCCCGTAATATTATATTCTACGACTGCTCCCCTAAATCGGGTTTCTTCCAAACACTCTTCTTGTTATACCATCCTAATTACCTAGACAATCCTAACTCTTGTCGGATGTGGTAGGGAATAGGATGTGATGACTAAAAAAAATGTCTGATCTTGAACAAGACGAGCTCAAGTAATGGAATGATTCCATAATAGCCAGTGCTATTTCAAGGATAATGAAGAAGTTACAATCAAGGTAAGATCAAAAGTTAGAACAGAAGCTAGAATAAAACTGAGATATGATATGATGGGAATAAATCAATACTGGAAGTAGAAACAATCCACTAAGTGAAAAATGAATAAATTGTCCACTGTTAAAGCAAGGGGTAAAGATTTCCAACACAAACGGCTCAGGCTCAAACACAATGGATCTGGAAAAAATTTCTCAATAGCAAATAGTTCATCTCCTGTTGGAGTTCAAATGGATGCAGAGAAATTTAAATACGACCAAGCGGGATAGGGACTCAATAAGTCTACTCTCATGACTACTCTAGTGATGATACGCGCTGTCCCGATGAAAGTACCTCTATTGCGAAGTACAATTGGTCAATAGCATTTATGCATCCCATGAAGTCTCCATAATACGTTCGTCCTATTAGGGTCGTGTCTATAGATTTCGATGAAATCTCTAACTCTCGTCGTATTATCTCAACGGTTGGTTTCTCTGCTCCTCTTCTTCATCTTCTTCCCGGTTTATGTTCCTTCGGTTCCCTCTTCTTCTCGGAGGTATACTATAAAGGAAAAAGAGTTATATAACTATCGACTTCTAAACTAACCGTTCGTCGTTACAAAATACAAATCCTCGTTTTCTCATTTCACTTCTATATCTCATTTGTTATCTCAAGTTCTCAAAACTCTCATCCAGTCTATTTCTCGTCTATCATCGTTCGTAATTCTCATCAATCTCTATTTCTCATTCATCATCAAGCATCAACATCATCATCATTCTCAAAGCTCTGATAAAGATAGTGAAACTCACTAATCATCAACATCTCTGTATATATGTATATATATATATATACGGAAAACTGCCTCTCTACCTATATATATATACATATACGTATATATCAACTATGCATCTATACATATGTACGCATCTACTAGATACACGTGATCGCTAGTCGTCGTCTCCTGAAATCCTACTCGTCGCATCGTCAACCTCCATATCCTCACTCGGCTCCGTCTCCTCGCTCGGCTCCGACTCCTGACTCTCGTACTCGTCGATCAGTCGGTAGACGCTATCGTCGCTCGGCTCATCCTCGACGTCGGTGTCCATCATCGGACCAAAAACCGGCACCTCGGGAACAGGTACCCATGTCTCGATTCCGTCGGCAGTAATATGACGCTGTAATGGCTGGGTCCGTCCGTGGCCGACCGTCATATCTGGAGTCTCCTCATCGAGGTCCTCCTCATCACTATCGGAGCGTACCGGCCGAGATCCTCCCTCCTGGGTGTCTCGGGATGGTGAATATAGAATCGAGTGCATATACGTCTGAAAGGCTAAAGTGCCTAGCTCAGGTAATGGGGCAACCCTCGGATATGGATCGAAAGGAACATGCTGCGTCTCAGACTCAGTAGAGACAATCGGTTGCGCCGACTCAACGGGTGGCAATGGCAAGGGTGTCGTCGCCGGTGTCAAATCCCAAGGCGGTAAATCAGCGCTGGGAGAAGGAATAAGTGATACAAACGCAAACAGGTCATGCTCAATCCCAGGAGAGCACGGCTCGAAGACCATCGGCTCTGAATCATCAGACTCAAGAGAAACTGGAATCGGATCAGCTGGGGGTAGAGGTGCCATCGGAAACGACTCCTCGAGAGGTGGAGGCACAACAACTAACTCCCTTCCCTGGGCTGGTCCCTCAAGCTCTTCTTACGGCGGTGAAGGCGGATCGCCATAAGCAAAGTAACGGTGGCTCAACGTCGCGATGAAGCCACTAAGGTCTCCGTACCTGATGCCCTCCAACCAGGTAGTATCTACGTACTGGGGCACTAAAGATGTCGCCCAGTCTCGCCACAAAGGTAGCAGTAGTGGAATCAAAAGCGTAATGGCCTCCGCGCCATCGATCCCATAGGGAATAGCCCTCCTCCATCGTCGGTGATAGTGTGCCAGAAGTTCACCCAAGGTGTCATCCTCGTCCGGGATATACTCCCTGAACCATCGTTGCATCGCTGTCTCAATATGACTCGGCATTCTGTAATATAAAACATCATGTCCATTAGAGAATGGATACGAAACTTACTTGGTACATCTCAATCAACAACATACTCGTCCTCGTTAGATACAGTGGGGCATCGGCTATACTAGCCTCAACATCTCTCCTCATATTCCACATCAACTGCCTCATATCAGAATCCATCATCTCAAACAATTCCGCCATCAAAACAATTCATAACTCATTAGTGAATCGAACTCAACTTTCAATCAAGAAAGCGACATGAAACAACATCAACCTCTTACCTCATTAAGTCGGAGGAGATGGGGTGCTAGGGTTTCGTTTCAAACTGACTCTCTCAAACTAGCCTAAGAATTCAAATTAGACTAGTACTCAATTTAAAAAGATATCAGTAATCAAAGGTTCAACTCAGTCAAGCAATAGACTCAGAGCAGATGACCTGCTCTGATACCACCCTGTCGCAGCCCGATTCCCGACACTAGTGATAGTGGGGTACGAGTATCGATACGACTATTTTTAGAAGAATAAATGATAAGAAGAATAGGTTGAACATCAAGCGGAAGCTCGTATCAAAGCATGCTAAGGAAAATCATCATAAATGAACCCAAGGGTAAAATCGTCAACGTCGTTATAACTTTTTAATTATCAGGAATTTCACGAACAAAAACAAAATGGGTATAGCTCATTTTTCATAAGAAAGCATAATATGCAGAGTATCGCAGCAAAAGGCGAACCGATTATATGTATGAAGACACATAACCGTGAGTATATTACTTGATTCGAAAGGAAACGTAGTATTTTTAATCATCAAGACTCTATCAATCATAACGGCAATATTAAATATGATCACATCGATTGAAACGGTTCCCCACCAGCACCAGACCAATCTCGCTCCCCGCTTAGCCTGCACATTTAGAAATACATGCAGGGCGTGAGTACGTAATACTCAGTGGGCAAACGCCGAAAAACAAGAAAGGTGCTCTTAGAGCTATAAGTTTGAAGCTTGCCACCTCTCAGCAATACACAGAAATAATTTAGCATCAATGAATCTGTGCATGCAGTTTTCATAATCAACATCATAAATAAGTAACTGCGCAGTTTAAACATTCATCATGTATGTATCACATCCACTACTCATCATCAAAGGTACTGAGAAGTAGGCCTCCCTCTCAAGTACCGTGACCGGCCGACCCGAAGACGGCTCACAGTCACCTCTGTGCACAAAATCCCGCTTGAGGCAGGACCGAATTCGTCTCATCAGTAGAGGGTAACACACAAGCTCAACATCAAAAAATTGGCAAGTCAAACAATTCTCAAATATCATTTATCTCAAAACATTTGTTAATCTCATAACATCATCAAATCATTTTAGAAAGCTCGTACGATATACGTATACTCAAAATATTGCCCACCTGAAGACCTTACTCAAAATCTGCCGTCAAAGCGGAGTTACTTACTTCCTTGCTCTGCTCGTGTCTTCAGGGATCATCATCATCATCGAAGGTTCATGTCATAAAATGAATCTCGATTAGAAACTCATTAACAAATCTCATGCCTTAACTCTTGCTCTATCTCATATTCTATTTCCTTATTCAACTCTATATAGACTCACCACTCATCTCAAATCCTTAAGCTCAAGGATAGGTTTCAAGAAAATCATGGTTCTAAGTCTCGATTTATCTCTCATATAAGACTCGTCAAATTTTCATTCAAACACATAGGCAACACAAACACGTAAGGCACATAAGAAAATACCATCAAACATCATCAAAACATGCTCTGTTTACACACTAACTCAAATTCAAAAATTAACCAGTTCTGACTCTGACATCTCCTGGACTCAAGACTCATACCACAAGAAAGGTCTTCGAGTCTAGTTTCATATAAAAAAAAGTAGAGTCAAAAACGCCAAGTGGTTTGGGAGATATGACTGTTTTACTACAGTCTACCATATTCGGCAGTTTTGAGCAATCGAAAACTTTGATTTTTGAAAAATAGTAAATGTTATCAAACTGGGCTCGAATTTGGTGGATATCTAGCTAACACAATAAGGTTAATACAATAAAATTTTGGAAGGCTATATTACACAGGAAGCCACTGAAAATAATGACGCTTTCCCCTGTTCTCTGCAACTCTCGGTAGAAATGTGCAGTTTACGTTTTGTATTTTATAAAAATAGTAAATGAAGTCCAAATGACTTGAAATTTTATAGGGGTGCTCAAGACTCCTGTAGAGACGTTCTATAAATTTTCAAAGCTTTTTGACATCTAAAAACCGTCGATCACAGTAGGTCAGTAAGCCTACGAAAATCACCAAAATCTCATCTCAAACTCTTAAATGCTCAACTCAACATTCCTTCAAAGAAAACCAATCAAAGCTCATCTTAAACACATATAACACTCACAAACATTCAAAAACATTATAATACTCATCATACTCAAATTAACTCTCCTCTTTTACATCTTAACTCAAATCTCAAGGGAAACGTTTCAACGAACGCATCAATTCAATTCTCTTTTCATTCTCATGCTCAAAATTACCCAAACACTCATTAATGACCTCATACATCATATAACTCATTTTACACATATAAATCCCCTTTTTATCATGTAAACTAAACTCTAATGATAACTCATGTATCAACGCAAACTCTTAACAAAAGCATGACAAACGTTCACATAATGATCATAAATCAATTAGACCTCATTTTATCATTCATTGACCTCTCCAAATATGAAAACTCAAAAACTCATTCAAACTAAACTAAGTCCAAATTTTACTTAGCTTACAATAGACTTAATCAAACATATTAAAACACTAATATCATGCTCAATTTCATATATCTTAAGTCAAATCACTTAATAGACACATAAGCAAGAAAAATCCTAATTTTTATTAAACTAAACTCTTTGAAATTTTATAAACACACATGGATCTTTAATCTCATCATAGATCTATCAATTTTAACCCATTTACTCTCACATAAAAAACATCAATTAACAAATTAGAGCATAGATACACATATCCCTAATTTTATTAAACTAACTCACATCAAACTCATCAATTGACATCATATACTCAATTTATTCCATCAATCATCATCATATACATCTCATGGACTCATCCTCATCATCAATTCATCACTTCAATCATCAACTCAAAAATTCCCAAATTGGGGTAAACTAAACTCATCCGATTTTTACATCTCAAAGCATAGCTTTTCAAAACACACAACAATCATCACCAAACATCACATAGATCACTTTTCTCACCCCAATTCAAAGAAAGAAGAAGAAATTTTTTTTGAAGGGTATGAGACCCAAATTTTCGAAAATTTAGAAAAATGAAGGGGGTGATTTTCTTGCTTCAAATTCTCAAGAATACACACATACAATCTCATACAAGTCATATCTATGAATTTAAACATCACTTACCCAAACTTTACACCAACAATCACACTTTCTCTCTCTAGCCTTGGGAGCAATCTCCAATGATTCTCTTGAATTTAAGTAGCTAGGTTGTGTTTATGTGGGATTTTGTTGGTGATTTATGTGTTTGGCATATTTTGGTGAAGCTTCGAAGGTTCTACCATGGATGTTAATGGAGGAAGATGAGAGATGAAGGGAAAGAGAGAGAGAGAGCTCGAAAATGGGTGGAGGGAGAGAGAGAATTATCTTGCAAGATTTGTGAGGATTTGGCTAATCTTTTAAAGATTTGTGAATCTTAAGTAAAGATTTGATATATTTGAGAATATATGGCATTAAATGCCTAATCTCTCTCTCTAATCTCTACACTCTCAATCTCTACTCTCTCAATCTCTACACTTGGTAAATTTTGGTAATTAGTCACATGCTTGGAAAATTAAAATATTAATGTGAGAAGGATGATTAAATAATAATCACAATACTTATAGAAATATTACTCATTAATAAAATACCATAGCATAATTATTCATGTGATCAAATAAAATAATTATAGCACTAATATTAGTGCACTCACTCAATTATAATATTCCTCCTCATGGGAAAAATAATTTAAAAAAATATTATGCTAGGAAAAATTTCCATAAACCGGCATCATTTGATTTCTCGATAAAAATAAATCGCACTTTCTTTGGAAACTTAATCAAAAATCCAAGTGCTAAGGTCTCAAATAAAAATCATAGTAACTTGGTCATAATGACACACGTAACAGAAATCACATAATCAATCAGTCACGTAATTCACATAACATCACGTCAAAGCAGTCGGCAAACACAAACAGACTAAACGTCTCTCTCTAACCGACTATTTTCATCGAGGTTCTCACTCTTTCTTTCTCGACTCTATTTCCAACTTATTATTCCTATTTTCTTAATAGGACAATCAAACTCTGTTAACTCGGTATCCGGTAACTCTATTCCCGGTAGTTGGAAATAAAATAAAATCTCAGCTCAATTCAATCGGCATCTCTATCTCAACTCATTTCTCAAATCTCATCACTCTAATTCCATCATCGGTTTATTTACTCGTATCACTATTTGAAAGACAATATGTCTTATTTGGTCATAAAAAAAGTAGTCTCGCATCTCGACATCTCAGTACTCTCTATAGTGTTAAGACACTATCTCACAACATAAGGAAAAGTACGGGGTGTTACAGGTGTGGCTGTTGTTGGCGGGGCTGCTGTTGTCCTGGAACTGCTCGGAGGGGTTGGGCATAAGTGGCCCTAATTGCCGCGCCCTGCTGTCTATTGGGGCACAGAGAGGAGTAGTGACCCTTCTGGCCACACGTGTAGCAACCGTCAGTTCCAGCCCTACAAACACCACGATGTGATTTGTTGCATTTCGGACAGAGGGAAACTTCATTCTGTCTTTGGTTGCCCCCGGTCGGGGCAGGACCCTGTTTTTTCCCTTGTCCTTGTGGCTGAAACTGTCCAAACGGCGCACTCCCTTGCCATGACGGCGCACCTCATTGCCAGGACGGCGCACCTCCTTGCCATGGCTTCTTGTTAGTCGGGTTCTCACTCCCTCCTTGGTTGTTCCAGTTGCGCTTCCCTTTAAAGTTCTGAGGACGTACAGGTAGGTTGGCTGGCGCCGAAGCCTGGGGCGGAGCCAACCTTTCCACTGGCATCGCAGCTTCGACGTCCAGTGCCCTGTTCAGGGACTCGGTGTAGGAGAGTCCACCATGACTAGCTAGGGTCATCCTAATTTCGTGCCTCAGACTGGCACAAAATTTCTCCGCCATCTTCTCATCAGTATCCACCTGCTGTGGAACATAACGTGATAGATCGCAGAATTCCCTGTCGTATTCCGTCACTGTCCTCTTCCCTTGTCTCAAGTTGTAGAACTCAGCCTCTTTCTTCTTCCTGTAGCTTTTGGGAATATACTTATCGTATAGCCCAGTCTTAAAGTTTTCCCATGTGTAGGCTGCCCATTGCTCGGGAGTCAGTGTCTTTCGGCGGGCTTCCCACCAAAAGTCAGCCGCTCCCGTTAGCTGGAAAGACACGCACGAGAGTCGCTCCTCTTCCATGCAGCGAAGAAAAGTAAAGATGCACTCCAATGCGCGTACCCAAGCCTCAGCTTCGGCTGGGTCGCCCATTCCATTGAATGTGGGCGGATTCCGTCGGAGGAAGAGTTCCTCAATCCTTCTAGCAGGGGGTGGAGGGGGTGGGGTTGGTTCCCTGTCGTTTTGTGGTTCCTCAGGTATATCATCTCGATTTCTATCGTTGTTAGCATTTCTTCTAGCGGTGCGACCTCGTCTAGGCGGCATACTGCAATCTGCGAAGCACCTATTTTAGCATATTCTATACGGAAGTCTCTAAGGCAATTTTATAAGGAGCTGCTGGCATGCCCAAGTCGCAAAGTCATAGATACTACATCGTGAATTAACTTGTGGAGAAATAAAACCCGTAGGGTAACGTAAAACATATGCGAAATTGTCTCGAAAACCCATACTAGGGTAAAAAATGCATATCCTGGAAAACTTGCCTCATTGAGGACTTTTGCGTCATCAAACAAAAGTTTCCATACTAGCGTTGACATCAAAAATAAAGAGTCGTGGGGTTACAAAACATCGAAACGAATTCATCGTTTCCGGAAAAACATCCCTAGCTAAGACTATCAAACATGCGATCCTAAAACGCGGTACGGCTGTTCCTAGGCGATGGCAAAAGGTAGATAAGCGGGTCCTCCTCGGGGTCTTCTTCTGGGTCCTCCTCCTCATCCTCGTTGGGCAACGGGGTCTCTCCCTGACCCTCGCCCGTCTCTCGTATGATCTGGGCTGTGCGGAAGATGTCGTCCGCAATCTCGCGGATCGGGTTATTCCCGGTGCGGATCCTAGCCGTGGCACGAGGCCCAGTCGGGGCTGGAGGTGGCGACGGCCTAGGGCGAATAATCCTCCTCGTCGCGCCACAGGGTGCCGTATCATCCTCCTGCATAGGGGCCTTGCCCCTATCTAGGAACTCCCTCGTGTTGGCCATGGCCCTGTCAGCGTTGGCCATTGCGGCTGCAAGCCTTGCTTCTGCCGTGGGCGTCGGTGGTGGTGGTGGAGTAGTTTCCCGGAGAGCTGAGTCGGGAGGTGACGGGAAATCTCTACGAGCTCGTGGACGAGAGGGGCCTGCCTCGTCGTCGTGTCTACCACGGCGCCCTAGAACTAAGGTACGCGGTGGAGGGTCTTGTGGCAAGGCCACCTGGGGCTCAGGTGCATCGGCGAGTATCTCAGCGGGCAGAGGCGTCCCTACCTGCACGTAGTCTCCTGGGAGGACGTAGGGCTGCCCCACAAGGTGAAGCAGGCCTGAAGCTCCGCTATGAAGCTAGGGAAGTCTCCCACTAGGTCGTGGTAATCCCGTGGGAAGATATAGTAGGATGAAATCTGCTTAGCCCATCCCTGCCACTCAGAAGGTAACAGCAGGATCAATCTCTGGATGCCGTCGTATCCTGACACACCGTACACACTCGCCTCGACCCAATGTCGATGGAAACCGGCGAGGAACTGCCCGAGGTTATCCCCGTGACATGGGGCATAAGTGCGGTAGGACCGCTCGACTTCCTCTGGACTAGCCCACGAGGGTAAAGGTCGTCGTCATGTAAAGACAGTTCTCGCCATCTAACGAAAGAAAGGAAAAATCCATCGTCAACTCACAGTAAAACGCGGCATGCAACTTAAATCGGTAAGGTTCTAAACGTCTATACTGGGTCATCAAAAATCGATTCGAAGATCATAACTCGTAAAATCTAAACATCACAACATCATCTAATCTAGCTTTCAAGCACTTGTCATAGGGGTGATCTAAATCAAATTCTCAAGCACAAAATCATAACTTGCATTAAAGAGGTCCAGACTTCGACAATCAAAAAGTTCTAGTGTTGTCGTCTACTGATCTTTGTCATGCGGTGATGATGTACCCTTCTATGTTTCATCGTGAAGTGAGTATGTGTCTAACTTAATAGTTCTAAGTCCTTGTGATTCATACAACAATCATACTTATTCATGTTCCACGCATTTCAAGAAATCAACTTAAACTTGAAAGCACTTACCATAAACAAACGTCGGTTGAGCGTGTCGAGATGTAGTGCCAAGCTTTTGTCGACTAGTTCATGAGCATGTCAACTTACTTAATCTAGACTTAACTTAGAAGGAATGACTAGTAATCAGAGCAGAAGAAGGTTGCTCTGATACCACTTTCTTGTCACGGCCGCGCCCGCTAAGGATAGCGAACTCGGGGAAATCGCGACAAAAGGGGGAGGGGATTTAGGAGCGGGATTAGAAAGGGGCATATCTAACCTTTTGATGACTCGACATTATATAAGGCAACAATTTAAGAATAATAGATATTGATGGAGGTCAAAGGGGGACATACATAAAATTACCCAAACGGGTACTCAAGGAGTTTGAGGATATTGTTAAACCATACACATTGTTTGATAAAAGACATGATATCTAGCAAAATCAGTGTTCGCAGCGGAAAAACAACAACTCGAGCATATGTATGACGACATATACTCCGCTCTGAATTACTCTTCCTAGATCGACAAAAGCTCCGCTTGCACACCACATCCCCGATCACAGCTCAACCTGCACATTTAGAAATACATGCAGGGCTAAGTACGAAAGTACTTAGTGGACACATGCCGAAATATACATATATGCATAATATTTTATTGTCAAGCCTTTTAACAGTAGTAAGATACGAGGGTTTTCCTTTAAAGACTCGTATTTACCAAAATATCATTTCTTTCATAAATAACCCGGGCAGGCATTTTAACATCATTAATCACCATATCAGTAAACTCGTGCTGAGAGGTAGGCCTCCCTCTACAGACACTGTGATCGGCCAACCCGCTAGATGACTCACGATCACAAGGGTGTACACTAATTCCGAAGGGATTTGCGGTCCCATCCAGAATCCGAATTCGATTAGCATCAGATAGGTAATTAATAATAAAACATAAAGCATTTAGGCATTGACAATATCATTCAAAATCATAAGCATAAAGTTGTAACAATTCTATAATATGGTTTTAGTTTTCGTAAGAAAGCCTCACCTGGTAGTGGTGACTCACGGCTAAGCCTTAGACTCTTGCGTTCAACCTTGATTCGGGAAAGAATAATGTAAGGTCTTAGTCCGCGAAAAATCTAACATAATTGAGGATGCGTAATGCAATTATGCATTGCTCATATTCCTTTTTATTAACCAATTAACCCAACTAGGTTTCGTCCTATGAAGTCAAGTGATTAACTACGTTGATTCGTTCTCGTTAGGGCGTTCTAACTGTTAGTGAAGCATAATAATCCCTCTTTGTGTAAGCAAGGGAAGAAAATAACAAGGATTTTGAAACACCCTAGGTTCTCTTCTCTCTTTCGCGGTCCGCTTTGCTTCTTCGCTCTCTGCTCTGGAGGTCAGCCCTGGCCTCTAAGTCATCTCTAGCTGAGTTAGCTCTGCGGCGAAGTGATTCCTCGGGGCGGAACGATTCCTCTGATGAAAGTGATTTCTCTAGCGAGGAACGATTCCTCTGGTGAAGTGATTCCTCTGGCGAGGTGATCCCTCTGGCGGTGTGATTCCTCTGGCGAAGCGATTTCTCTGGCGAAGCGATTCCTCTGGCGAAGCGATTTCTCTGGCGAAGCGATTCCTCTGGTGACGCGATTCCTCTGGCGACGCGACTTCTCTGGCGACGCGATTCCTCTGGCGAGGCGATTCCTCTGGCGAGTCGATTCCTCTGGCGAAGCAATTCCTCTGGCGACGCGATTCCTCTGGCGACGCGATTCCTCTGGCGACGCGATTCCTCTGGCAAGGCGATTCCTCTGGCGAGTCGATTCCTCTAGCGAAGCGATTCCTCTGGCGACGCGACTTCTCTGGCGACGCGATTCCTCTGGTGAGGTGATTTCTCTGGCGAGACGATTCCTCTGGCGCCTTGACTCCTCTGGCGCCTCGTCTCCTCTGGTCTGGCCATTCCTCTGGCCATTTCTCTGCTCTGGGAAGAGCGATGGGGAGTCCAGTTTTCCAAAACCAGAATTCTCCGTCCTTATCTCGCCTCTATTCTCACTCGTATACAAACCTTAAACTCTACCTATGTGAGCACGCTGTGATTATCTATGTTCGTCTACGTTTAAAGCTAAAGTTCTTGTCGTTCATCAAGGTCTCAAGTTATAGATTCTAACAAGTCGTAACTTAACATGTTTTTTGTTCATTCGTTTACAGGCCACAAAACATGTTTTCTGGAGTGTGATGCATGCTGATTGGAGTAGCAACAAGGGTCAAAGATTACCTTGATATAGCGTGCTTTGGTCGGGTAAAGAATGATGGTTTCTTGCTTTTCTGATCGTCGAGGTTCAAACTGGAATGAAAGCTACGTTCTTAGGCTTGAAAACAAATGGAAGGGAACACGGAGAAGGGAGGAAAAAGGCCGTGTCTTACCTTGAAAGTGCAGCGAGGATCTTGGTCTTCTCTTCTCCGTGGAAGGCGTCGAGAGAGTGATGGAGCTCTTGCAATTTGCTGTTGGATTTCAGAGTGCCGAAAGGAGTGAAAGGGTGGCACAAAGGGGTTGAAGGGGAGTTTAAATAGGGGAGCTCGGCTGGTGCACTCGAGTGCCTAAGGGGAGGGCTCGGCTGGTAGCCCTGCCATGCGTGGAGTAGGGGAGACCCTTCAGTTGCTCGCCCAATGGAGGGGCTGCTGCTGCTGTTGCTGCCGTGCTGTGGAGGTGGAGTGTGGCTCTTCGGCTGCTGCCCAATGGGAGGAGCTGCAGCTGGCGTGCGGAGGGGCGAGGCCTTTCGGCTGCCCAGCCCAAGGCTGCTGCTGCTCTGGCGTGGAGGTGGCGTGCGGCCCTTCGGTTGCTCGCCCAACGGGGGCTGCTGCCGTGGCCGTTGCCCACCTCACCCTTCTTCTTCCCTTTCTAATCCTAGGTGTAGCCGATGTAGAGAGGTAGAGAGGTGTAGAAGTCGTGTGATGTGACCTAAGTGAAAGATCTAAATAAAAACCTCTCAGTGTTGGTTTCTCCGAAATAGAGAAACGGGTTTCGTTTTTGCTAAACGATAAATGCTAAATTAAATCCGTAGATTTAATTCGTTCGTTATTCTAATACTTAAATTAAATCCGTAGATTTAATTATCCTCAAAGACTGAATTAATTCACGACTTGATAAATCATGCGAAGATAAACTCCATCTTGATAACACAACTTAGCTAAGTTGGTTATAACTCGGATTAATAATCATTCATCAACTCAAAGATTCTCATCGCGGTCTTAAACGCGCGGAAAAAAAAAATAAAGCATACTGTTAACTAAGTGACTTTGTTACCAAGATTCATAAATTCAGAAACATAATAGAAAACATAAAACTTCAGTTACTGGCAGATAGGTAAATAAACACACAATACTGTAATTAAAATACTGATAAAAGAGCGGGTTACTACATCCTACCCCTCTTAACAAAAATTTCGTCCCGAAATTTGCATATCTATGTAAAAAGGTCTGGGTATTTTTCTTTCATTTGATCCTCTAGTTTCCATGTTGCCTCTTCAGGTCCATGGTGTCTCCATAAAATTTTGACTGACGTGATCGATTTATTCCTCAACTCTTGCACCTTTCGGTCCAAGATGGCTTCCGGTCTTTCCTCGTACGTCAGGTCTGGGTTAAGAATCATTTCCTCTTGGTGGATCACGTGTTTGGGGTCAAACACGTACCGTCTCAACTGTGATACGTGGAACACATTGTGGATGTTTCCAAAGCTAGGTGGCAATGCCAACCTATATGCTACGGGACCTATTCTTTCAAGGATCTCATAAGGTCCTACAAAACGGGGTCTTAACTTACCCTTAACACCGAATCTAACGATCCCTTTCGAGGGTGACACCTTCAGGAAAACCTTGTCTCCAATTTGAAATTGTAGTTCGGTTCGTCGGGTATCAGCATAACACTTCTGTCTGTCCTGGGCTTATTTAATCCGTGCTCTAATCTGGCGGATGGTCTCGATCATTTCGCTTACTGCATCTGGCCCAAGGATTTTTCTTTCACCCACTTCATCCCAGTAAAGTGGTGATCTACACTTCCTTCCATAAAGCGCCTCGGAAGGTGCCATCTCAATGGTTGCCTGGTAACTGTTGTTGTAGGCGAATTCGATCAGTGGCAACACTGATTCCCAACTTACTCCTCGGTCTAGCACTACTGTCCTCAACATGTCTTCAAGGGTCAGAATTGTCCTTTCCGATTGTCCATCTGTTTGAGGATGAAAAGCGGTGCTAAAGTTCAATCGTGTTCCTAACTCTTTCTGCAAGCTGATCCAAAATCTAGAAGTAAATTTTGAATCTCTATCCAAGGTGATGGATATTGGTATCCCATGAAGCCGTACAATCTCACGGATGTACAGTTGGGCTAGTTTCTCCGATCCATGGGTAATTGGAATCGGTAAAAAGTGAGCGCACTTCGTGAGACAGTCTACTATTACCCAAGTAGCTGTGTTACCCCTCTTCGTCTTGGGTAAACCCGTCACGAAATCCATCGCTATGTGCTCCCACTTCCATTCTGGGATTTCCAAAGGCTGTAATTTCCCATATGGTCGTTGATGTAAAGCTTTCACTTGCTGGCATGCAAGGCAGCGCTCTACAAACGAGGCTATATCTCGTTTCATCCCGTCCCACCAAAACTTCTGTTTCAGATCTTGGTACATTTTGGTACTCCCGGGATGAGCGATATAGGGCGTGTCATGAGCTTCACTCATGATCTCGTTCCTGAGTTCCTCGTTGTGGGGTACACACATCCTTCCCTTAAAAAGAATGGCGTTATCCGTTGCCTCTTGGTAGTCTCCGGGCGTGCCTGTTCGGATCTTAAGACGAACTTTCTCTAAGCTTTCGTCCGCTCTCTGGGCACTGATGATCCTTCCTCTGAGGTCTGGGGCGGCTACCAGAGTTGCAATGATTGCTTTCGTTGTTGCTGGTGGCTGAACCACTTCCAACTTCAATCTGTCGAAGTCCCTTACGAGCGTGTCCTCTTGAGTGAGAAGAAGTCCTAACTCGGATTGAGTTTTACGACTTAAGGCATCAGCTACTACGTTAGCTTTCCCTGGGTGGTAATTGATACCGCAATCGTAATCCTTCACGAGTTCGAGCCATCTCCTCTGTCTCATGTTCAAGTCCTTCTGCTCGAAAAAGTACTTAAGGCTCTTGTGATCAGTGAAGATTTCACATCTAACTCCGTATAGATGGTGCCTACAAATCTTCAAAGCATGCACAATTGCTGCCAATTCTAGGTCGTGAGTGGGGTAATTCAACTCATGTGGCCTTAGTTGTCGCGAAGCGTAGGCGATGACCTTCCCTTCCTGCATCAACACACAACCTAATCCATTTTTGGACGCGTCTGTGTAGATCAGGTATTCTTTATCGGCTGTTGGAACTGCTAGCACTGGTGCAGTTGTCAATTTCTTCTTTAGCTTTTGGAAGCTGGCTTCACACTCTTCGGTCCATTTGTACTCGATTCCTTTGCGAAGTAGTTGCGTCATTGGCCTTGCTATCTTAGAGAATCCTTCGATGAATCTCCGGTAGTATCCAGCTAAACCTAAGAAACTTCGGATTTCATTAGGGGTGGTTGGTGATTTCCACTCGTGCACTGCTTGCACTTTGGCGGGGTCTACCTTGATTCCATCTACTGACACGATGTGTCCTAGGAACATCACTTCTTTCAGCCAAAATTCGCACTTGCTGAATTTGGCGAACAACTTCTCTGATCTTAAAGTCTCTAGGACGATTCTCAAATGCTCTTCATGTTCTAGGTCACTCGTAGAATAGATGAGGATATCATCTATAAACACTAAGACGAATTTGTCTAAGTACGGATGAAAAACTCGATTCATGAGATCCATGAATACCGCCGGTGCATTGGTTAGACCAAATGGCATGACTATGAATTCATAGTGGCCATATCTTGTTCGGAAAGCGGTCTTGGGTACATCCTCTGGTCTGATCTTCAGCTGGTGGTACCCTGACCTTAAGTCTATTTTGGAGAACACACTGGCTGCCTTGAGTTGGTCAAACAAATCATCTATCCTCGGGAGAGGGTATTTGTTTTTGAGCGTCAGTTTGTTCAACTCTCGATAATCAATGCACATTCTCATGGCTCCATCTTTCTTCTTGACAAAGAGTACAGGCGCTCCCCAAGGTGAGACGCTAGGTCTGATGAAACCTAAGTCCAAGAGTTCTTGTAGTTGGACCTTCAATTCTTGCAATTCCTTTGGGGCCATCCTGTATGGTGCCTTTGATACCGGGGCCGATCCAGGTTCTAGGTCAATGGTGAAATCTAGTTGCCTGTCTGGGGGTAGTCCTGGCAATGTTTCTGGAAAAACATCCGGAAAATCTCGTACTATTGGCACATCTTCCACCCTCTTGTCGCTACCAGGTTCCCCGTTTAGGTAGACGAGATAAGCTGTGCCTCCTTCCTTCATCATCTCCTTTCTGGCTTGTAGTGCGGATATCACTGGTACTCTCTTCTTCATACCGATGCCGTGAAATTCCGTTGGTTCTTTTCCGGGTGGTCGAAGGGAAATCTTCGTTCACTACAAAGGATGGTGGCGTAATTCTCGGCTAACCAGTCCATTCCTTAGATCACATCTACGTTCCACATAAGCAAAATATTAAGATTGTTTGCTACCATCTTAAGTTCTCCCATTTCAAATTCTACGTTCGAACAAACATGAGTGGTAGTAGATCTTCCTCCTGAGGGTGTAGTGATTCTTAAGGCACACTTAGCTCGTTCTGATTCGATTTCTAAGGTATCTACGCAAGGGGCTGAGATAAAAGAATGCGAAGCACCAGTATCGAACAGAATCATAATGGAAAAACCTTTAAGCTTGCCCATACCTGCCAGGTTTCCCTGATTTTTCTCGGGCTGGTTTTGGGTGATAGCAAAGGCTCTTGCTTGCTGCGGCAGTTGTTGCAGCTGTTTCTGTCGCTGTTGGTGCTGGTGTGGCTGTTGTTGGCGGGGCTGCTGTTGTCCTGGAACTGCTCGGAGGGGTTGGGCATAAGTGGCCCTAATTGCCGCGCCCTGCTGTCTATTGGGGCACAGAGATGAGTAGTGACCCTTCTGGCCACACGTGTAGCAACCGTCAGTTCCAGCCCTACAAACACCACGATGTGGTTTGTTGCATTTCGGACAGAGGGGAACTTCATTCTGTCTTTGGTTGCCCCCGGTCGGGGCAGGACCCTGTTGCTTCCCTTGTCCTTGTGGTTGAAACTGTGCAAACGGCGCACTCCCTTGCCATGACGGCGCACCTCCTTGCCAGGACGGCGCACCTCCTTGCCATGGCTTCTTATTAGTCGGGTTCTCACTCCCTCCTTGGTTGTTCCAGTTGCGCTTCCCTTTAAAGTTCTGAGGACGTACAGGTAGGTTGGCTGGCGCCGAAGCCTGTGGCGGAGCCAACCTTTCCACTGGCATCGCAGCTTCGACGTCCAGTGCCCTGTTCAGGGACTCGGTGTAGGAGAGTCCACAATGACTAGCTAGGGTCATCCTAATTCCCTGTCGTATTCCGTCACTGTCCTCTTCCCTTGTCTCAGGTTGTAGAACTCAGCCTCTTTCTTCTTCCTGTAGCTTTTGGGAATATACTTATCGTATAGCCCAGTCTTAAAGTTTTCCCATGTATAGGCTGCCCATTGCTCGGGAGTCAGTGTCTTTCAGCAGGCTTCCCACCAAAAGTCAGCCGCTCCCGTTAGCTGGAAAGACACGCACGAGAGTTGCTCCTCTTCCGTGCAGCGAAGAAAAGTAAAGATGCGCTCCAATGCGCGTTCCCAAGCCTCAGCTTCGGCTGGGTCGCCCATTCCATTGAATGTGGGTGGATTCTGTCGGAGGAAGAGTTCCTCAATCCTTCTAGCAGGGGGTGGAGGGGGTGGGGTTGGTTCCCTGTCGTTTCGTGGTTCCTCAGGTATATCATCTCGATTTCTATCGTTGTTAGCATTTCTTCTAGCGGTGCGACCTCGTCTAGGCGGCATACTGCAATCTGCGAAGCACCTATTTTAGCATATTCTATACGGAAGTCTCTAAGGCAATTTTATAAGGAGCTGCTGGCATGCACAAGTCGCAAAGTCATAGATACTACATCGTGAATTGACTTGTGGAGAAATAAAACCCGTAGGGTAACATAAAACATATGCGAAATTGTCTCGAAAACCCATACTAGGGTCAAAAATGCATATCCTGGAAAACTTGCCTCATTGAGGACTTTTGCGTCATCAAACAAAAGTTTCCATACTAGCGTTGACATCAAAAATAAAGAGTCGTGGGGTTATAAAACATCGGAACGAATTCATCGTTTCCGGAAAAACATCCCTAGCTAAGACTGTTAGGTCCGGGGGGTCGCGAATAGGTGTATGGGGGGGGAATACACCTATAGGCTATTTTTAGCTATCTACCAACCTCAATCAGAGGGATCTCAGTCAGAGATAGAAAAGAAACTTTACATGCAAACCAGACACCTGTTTAACCGAAATTAGTTTTGACCAACAGGGTTGACGACTGATACTGAAAGCTCTTCAGTAAAGAGTTATCAGATAAGTCACTAGAACTTAACTGATCCACGTAAGGGCTTCAGTCGTGTTTGCAGAGATGAAGATGATATCTCTCTTCCTTACTATCAGAGGATAGTGAGTCAGATTGATATCATACGCAGCGGAAATTAAACTTAGTTTCAAATAGCCTCGGTGGAGCAGATAGTTGGATTAGGGTTTCTCTTGCTGTTAGTCAGTGTTCAGTTTTATCAATTGAAATAGCACAGTTATGAATGTAAAACTGAAAGCTGTAAATAACACAAAGACTTTTACGTGGTTCGGAAAAACTCTTTCCTACATCCACGGCTGGTTGATCAGACCAACAATCCACTCCGCAAGTGCTTGCCTGGTGCACTGCAAACCGTAAACTGAAGATAAACTCTCTTCACCACCTACACACCTCGCGTAGGGTTTCCCCACCTACACACCTCGCGTAGGATTTCAGCACCTACACAACTCGCGTAGGATTTCCCTGCTAAGCACACCTCGTGCTCAGACTTCCCTTTCAGAGTTCAGAGTACCTTCCTGAACTCCGAGTCACTCAAACACTCTTATGGGGAGAGGTTTAAACGAGTGCCAACTATACTTACAAAGAACAAGTTCTTTGAAGCAAGTTTGACCTTTGGCTTATGGGTACACAGATATATGCCTAGGGTCTAAGAGAATGTATGTAATCAGCAGTGACTGATTTTGGCTTTGGAATTCTCTTCTTCGATTCAAGCTTTGAGCGGTTAAGCTTTAGGCTGAGTAGCTATTTCGGCAGAGCTTCAGCTTATGTCGTTGAATCGGTGAAGATTGAAGTGATCCTCGAGCGCTATTTGTAGGAGAACTCTTGAATAGATCCGTTGGCGTAAATCGTCCTCAAGATTTCTTCCATTGGAGAGCAATTCGAATTTGGGCTGAGGCTTCAATCTTCGAGGTTCCTTGTCTGTGTGGAAACGACTCTCTTTGAAGGACAGGAGATGTGACATCTCTGAAAAGTAGCCACCAGATAGGAATGACCTCTGCAGAGATAAGATATTGAGATATCTCTGCATTTAATGCGGCTGTACTTTGAGCGTACGTGGCTTCCTCTGAACGTTGGAAGATCAGTCCTAGGAGGAATGTTCAACTGATACTTGACTTTAGTATCAGTCTATGGCGCGCATTAAATAATCAGTCTTCAACTGATTCTTCAACTGACACTTCAGTTGGTAACTCCAGTCTTCAGTCTTCAGTCTTCATTCTTCAGTCTTCAGTCTTCAGTCTTCGACACCGCAACTAAACTAGAAACGAACTGTAACACTTGAGTTCAAAACGATTCTAGTCTATTACATTTAAGTCCTATGAATTTTGGTATCATCAAAACAAGGGTTAGGATATTCCACAAGGTTCCCAACAATTTCCCCCTTTTTGATGATGCCAAAACCACACAGCAGTTCTAGACAATAAAAAGACTGAGCTCTCAGTACAACTTCTAGACAAGGGGTGAATACAGTTCCCCCTTAACAATAGAACCTAAACAACTTGTACTTAGAGCAAGAACGAAAACAGTTCTAAACACAGAACTTAAAGAAGACAGAAAAACCATAAATCAGAGCCTGGACAAAGAGTCATTGTCTTCAGGGTGAGATCAATAAGAAGTTGTTCTTTTTATAAAGGAGAGACTGATAAAGCATCAGTCTAAGATTACATCTTGGCAACATAAAAAGAACATTACAGAGTATTGCCATCTTACTTAAGGTACTTGATTGTAGAGTTTGAATACTGCTTCCCATACCTTTCTGGCTTCTTCAGAGTCTGGATGGAAGTTCCAGATTCTGCAGACGGCTCTGAATTCTTTCTTGATCTTCTCTCTGTCAACATCATTCCTGAACCTTGGTGGAGCTGCTACTTTCTTCTGAGGGTCAGGTATGCTTTGTCCATAAGCCTTCTGAGCTTCCAACATTTGATGAACAGGTTCTTGTTCTTGTAAATGCATCAGGAAGTACTTCCAGGCTTCATACCTGCGCTCTTTTTCGCCTTGAATATTCGCAAACACCATCCATTTGGTGTAGCGTTCCTTGAGTTGTTCCCACCAATCATTCAGCTTTGATGGTATCCATTTATCTGGTCGCTCAAACTTTTCCAGATGAGATACAATCAGTCCATTCTTGAGATAATGCTCAAGCTTTTGACTTTCCTTCAAAGTTGAGATGAATTCGACCGTTTTCTTCTTCTTCAGTTCTGATTCACTTGAAGAGCTTTCTCTGCCTCTCTTTCTGCTAGCTTCAACTGAGGCGAAAGTGGGGGCGACTCTTGCCGTGATTTCCTCGGCCCTGTTTTCCACCCTGTTGAAAACAGCGGGGAGCATGTCCGCTTCTTTTTACATACGCCTCAATATATCCTCTTCCCCCTTTTTGGCATCAGCTGGAGGAAGTCGGCTCTGTAGCTCTTGAAAATCAGTGAGCATTTTCTGAACGAGAGCGGTGTCAGGAGATTCTTTGGTTTGTTGGAGTTCCCTTTCCACCTTTGCTAGTCGTTCCATTATAGGCTGTACCGTCGTTGCAACGAGTTCCTGGACCTCGGTTCTTGGCATGAACGTCTTTAGGAACTCAAGTTCCATTTTCTCGAGCTGTGTAGTTAGACGAACATAGTGTGTCTTCCTTTCAATCTCTGCTTCGAGAAAGAGAGTGTAGAGTTCCTCGTACCCCTTCTGAACTTTGGGGAAGCCAATCTTTGTATCAATCATTTCAAGCTTGTGATTGATCAGAGAATCTTTCTGTTCCTTTATCTTCAGCTTGATCTCATTGATTAACCCGGCATGATGGACCATATCAGCGGTTTCCTGTTCTTCGACTTCTTTGAGCTTTTTCACAAACTTTTCACCATAGATTTGCTGTCGTTCGAGCTCGTGTTTAAGCGAGTCGATTTCAAGCCGTTGATCAGCAAGCTGATTCAGCAGTACATCCATTGGTCTTTCTTCATCATCAGCGATCCTTAATAGATGTCTGCGTGGCCGATTATATTTCCAGAGGGTAAGGCGCACATCAGTTTCTTCATCCGAATCAAATAGAACAGGTCCTTCTGGGCGAGGAAGCTCGACGTGTTCTATTGGAGTATCTGATTCATCAGGAAAGTTCTGCTCTTGCTGACGCTCTTCATCAGTCTTGGATGTGGAGGCCTCAGCTTGATTGGATGAGGCAGGGCAATCTGTTCTTTCTTCAATAGATTGCGGAATCTCTTGTTCTTGACTGATGTTTTGACCTTCAGGTGGAATTGCCTCATCAGTGTTTAAGAGTGTTGATGAAGTCGGCTGAGACTTCAAGATGTCGTCAACTCGTTCTGGATCAACATTGTCTGCTGATCTCTCCTCTTCTACTGGAGAAGGAGCATCAACTGCAGTGATGCTCGTCAGGTCCGTTTCAGCAGTCAATGTCGAATGAGTGGATGGTAGCTCCGGTTGACTGATTGAGTCAGTCATTGGTTGATCATTAAAGGCAGAATCAACAGCAGCTTCCTCCGGTTGTGAATTTTCATTAATAGGAGAGTTGTGAGCTGCAATCACTTCCTCTATGACGAGAGGCTCGTCCAATACCTTTGATGTCCCGGCATCGTTGTTTAGTAGCAGAAGGCGACTGAATTGTTTGGACGAGTTCAAGTAATTCATGGCAAAACTGTCAAAGTCATGAATTATGTCCCAAACATGTTCAATTTGAAAGAGGCTGATAAGAGTAGCCTCTTCCATCTCAAATGAGTCTTCAGCTTCAGGGCAGCAGAGACTTTTGATTTTTGGACATGGCGCTGTCTTCAGAAGAGTAAACGTGAGAAGTCTATGAAGATCCCGGTAGACTTCTAGAGACGTATCAACATCACCAATAATGCGTCGTAGGCGATTGGTGGCAATTTGTTGAACTTCAGACTGAAGTTCAACAGCTTCTTGAGTACCTTTGAAGATGAAGGTGGAGGCTGGTTCTGGTGCAGTTTCCATAACTGCTTTGCCTTTGGATCTTGGAGAGAATTTCCAAGGCATCTCAGTTGGTATAAATGGTTTCTTGGGGAGGATTGTACGAACACGTCGTGGCACATTTGTGCGAGGATTTGAAGGAGGTGAATCAGGGGCTTCAGAATCAGATGATGGAGGAGAAGAGATGTCGATTACCTTTGCCTTCGAGGAAGGTTTGGTATCTCTTCTGGCAATTTTGAAGAGACGCAGGCTGTCTGTGAATCTGATCATCTTGGGCCATTGCACATACTTGTCCGTGTTTGTCCCCTCGATGATGATCTGGGATACCCTGTTCCCCTGTCGGACCATCGTTGCCGATCGTATGTTGTGGGCTTCATTGTAAAGAAGCTTCAGGTAAGCTTCTTCTCAGTTGAAGCACTCCTTCTTCATAAGAGCAGCCATGACATTCTTCTGTGGTTGAGAGGCTTTGTCTGGAGTTCCTGTAGCACCTATCCAGCACTTCTGGATAATTTTACCCAACGTTGCAAATTCTGGATGAAGATGAGATAGAGTGATCTGACTCTTTGTTGATTCAGATTTATCCTTCAGTGCAGTCTTGAGGGTTTCATTTGCTTCATCATCAGTCAGTGAAGAGAGTAGAAATCCGTTGTTTGGGAGATTGAACAATTCCCTGACAATTTCAGAATGCTGACCTTTGAGATTAGTACTCCGGACTTGATGAATTTGAGATTTTTGTAGAATTCTCTGACAGCTTCATCGAGTAAGTAATTTGGTTCACTTGTGACAAACTTCTTCCAACCATTCTGGCGAAGTATTTCAGAGACCTTCGTAAATTCCGGCTTCTTTTCAAATGATTCCTCATGCACTGTCTGTTCATATCTGACTTCTTTCTTCATTGAAGCTTCCTTCTCGTTGTCAGTCTTCTTCATGTTAGTATTGGCCATCTTGAATAGAATATCTGTGAAGAGAAATTTTGCAGAAAGCGATCTCACAGTAGATTGCTGTGGATTTAGAAAGTTAGAGAGAAAGAGCAAAAGTGATGGAGAAGGTGGAATAGCAGTAGTAATGGAGAAAGTGTGATCGTGGGAGATGAACAGTTTCCTAGGGTAATCGAAAAGACGTGGGCGCGGTTTGAAATAAGCGCGCTAAATCAATTATAATAAATTTTGACGTCCGTAGTAAGTGCCTGACAATAAAATGCCTAGAAAAATGAGATATGCACTGATATAGAATATTTGTCATAATCACTTGCCGTAAATAGGCGGCGAATAGTGCCTGCAATGATTTGAAAAGATATGCATAAAAGGAGATTTTGGAAATTAAAAGATTAAAGAAGAACGCAATATCACCAGTTAACCAAAATCACACCTAGGCCCTATTTTCATTTAGTCCAAGAAAATGATACGAACAAGTTCCCAACAAATAGTAAGGACAAACAGTCAAGTACTGAAAAAGCTTAAACAGTGTTCCCCCTAAATAAGATAACCTATATTCATCAATTGAAAAATAGGCAAAGAACAAAAACTGGATAAGCATGAATCTTTATGAACAAAGTACAAATCAAAATGAACCAAGAATGCAGAAGATCATAACAAGGAAGGGCTAGCTAAGACAAACTAAGAACATCATATACAAAATAATGAGTTTCTGTTTAGATGACATTCCTTGTTCTTTCTTAGTCCTTAGTTGATACGGAGTTGTTTGCTTGGCTTCCTTTGAGGACTTCCTTTTGGTTCTTCAGTCAGCTTCCCTTTTCCTTTCCTGTCCTCTTCTAATGTGTCCTTGTCATCAGACTCGGGGACATTGCTGACTTTATCCTGGATGTCCAGTTGTTGTTGAAGATGAGTGACAGTTGATTCCAAAATCGCGATCTTGACTCTTAGCTCATATGAAACTTCTTCTTGAATGAGCATCCTTTCTTCCAGCATCTGGACTCTTTCATCAGTGGTAGTTTCAGTAGGCTCTTGTTCTTCAGCTTGCTTTTCTTCTTCTGTTGCTTTGGCTGAAGCCGACTGATGAGGTGGAATTTCATGGTGGACTTCAAAGTCCTCATCATTGTCTTCTTTGAGAAGACCTCTGGAAGTGAGGTACAGTCTGAAGTTGGGTGCCCAGTCGTGGATGCCATCCCAAACATTTGTGACTCTGAACTTCTCAAAGATGCTGTTCTCCAAAGCTTCTATCTCACCATCAGTGAGAACTTCATCAATCTCTTTGTATTGTGATTTGGGTAGGGTTTTGATGAAGATATAGAAGAAATAGGTGACGAGTGCTTGAAACTCTTCAGGATTCAGGGAGGCAAAAACTGTGGGAAAAAGGGTTGTGACACAGTGTTCGGACAGTTGTGTCATGAAGCTTTTGAGAAGGGCCTTTTGATTGACAAAGATTGAGGATGAGGATGCAGCATTGTCGTTAGAGACTTCATCAAACTTTGCCTTCTTGTTGAACCCTTCAAGACAGTAATGGAAGAAACCTCTGAGAGAAAGTTCTTCAGATTCTGTTTTTCTGTCAAAGGTTGCTCGAGTCTCCTCTGACGGTTGATTTTCTTCATCTGCTGGAGTGACAGATGGAGTCTGTTGTTGAGGAGTTTCTGTGCTCGGCATTGGAACTTCTTCAGAAGATTTTGGAGCATCTTCTTCATGTTCCTCATTGTGGGATTTCTGAGGAGTGTCCAATGAGATCTTGACTGGAGACGACACGCTTTCGAACTTTCTTTTGGTTGAGCCTCGAGTCTTGTATCGTGGCTCGGAAGAAAGGAGAGGAATTTCAGTTGAGATGCTGAAATTTCCTCTGAGTGAACTTTTCTGTTTTTCAAACAGATGGATGGTGGAAGACACTTGAGTAGTGTTCTTCCAGTAGTAAGGAGTCCCCTTAGCACTATGGAGGATGAGTGCTGAGACTCTTGTTCCTTGACGCAGATGTCTGGTGGAGTGAGACTCTTTCTTCTCTTCAGTGAGGATCTGAATATAGGCCTTCTCCCAGTTGAATGGGCCTTTCTGCATCAGGGCGATCAACACAAGTTTGTGTGGTCTTGAGAGGTGACCATGGGATCCAAGAGTGCCAAACCAGCTGTTGGATTTGTATACTGAAAGCAAGAACTTTATGCTTGTATACAATGATTCCTGTTATTCACTATTCTTATCTCCTATCTGATTGTGTTCATGATTGCATATGTATGTTCTTTATCTCTGTATAAGTAGATTATATGGTGTGTTGTAGATCACAGAAGACCATATAATTGGAATAACCTTAAGAGATATAATATGATCACAGCCGAAATAACTCTAGGACAAGTTATTGGTTTAGGCTGCAGTATAGATGGAAGTAGTTTGTCTTGGCTACTTGTCTATATTGGTACGTCATTATGTATTGATAGGACCAACAGTTGAGATGTATTCTTCTATCTGACTTAAGTGAAGAATCAAGATCTCGGTGACTCATAAATCTTAATACTAATAAGTATTCAGATATATATGTTAATTCGTATATCACTTTGACTTACTATGGGCGAGAGTTAAATACTAACTCGAGTACTCTGTATCTTGGGTGATAGCGGTTAATATATGATATTTGATTATCTGTATTAGTACCCGTATCCGGTATAGGATAATGACATCCCCTTAAGGAGCTCAATAAGGTTTATTGCGCTAAACCCTGCAGGTTGATTAAGTTCAGGCGCAATAATAAAGATTGAGTGGTACTGCTTAAGGAATTATTAAGAGATTAATTAATTTAAGCTGTCAGAGCTCTAATTAATTAATGGATGTCGGATATTTTAAATACGGAGATTTAATAAGTCTAAATACAAGCCCCGACTCATCACCGGCAATAAAGGGGTAAGTCAGTATCGGCTCTCTAGTGGAATGAACTGATATTTATAAATTAATTATGGTCTGGGCTGACCATAGATAAATTAATTTATTTGAGGCCCATCTTTATTCCTTGTATCTGGTCCCTGGGCTGGCCCAATGTCTCCTAGCCCAAGTAGGGCAGAAGTCGCCTATCACAAAGAAAGAAGCGCCCCCTACGTATTTTATTATTATAAAATACAGCTGTCAGCTCTCAGGAAAATACACTGATAAAAATTAGGGTTTTTGAGAGCAGAGGGAGGCGCAGAAAACGTGAGAGGCTTTTCTGTCTTGGGAATTTCCATAGCTCGTTGTCCATCCAACGTTGGGAATTGAGCGGGATACAGTCGAGAAGATCAGAGCTGGAGTCTGAATCATTCGACACGATCATCAATCATCTGTGCATCCGATTCTCAAGTAAGTTTTCCTAACACCTGTGTGCAGCTGTTAATTTCATAGGAGCATGTTAGGAATTAATCGTTGTATGATGAATTAATAATAACCAAGAAACGATCATCGGGCAATCGAGTATTAATTCAATTTAATATTCCTTCAATTGGTATCAGAGCCCAGGATTAATTTCTTGGCTCTATTATTAATTTATGTACGATTAATAATGTGCGTTGTTTTTTAACTGCTGTTGTTCTTCGTGGCTTGTTGATTCGTGGGATACGTCGGTTTGACGTTGTAATTGTTTTTCCACCACGAGAAAATCCGTGGTTAGATTAGATTTTCGAATTGTATTCGTTTTTCTGTTGTAATCTGTAATTTTGGAGAACAAACGAAGAACACGAAGAACGGGGATGAGGATGTTTGCCGATTCAAACTTTCCGGGCGACCAGCGGGAGCCCGACACCGGAATCAGGTTGCAGGCGGCCGCGCGAGGCGTGGCGAGGCTGGGTGAGGGCTGGAAGCAGCGGGCAGGGGCGGTGCGCGCCCGGGGCTGCGCCTGCGCGCTCTGCGCGCTGCGCGCCTGGCGGGCGGCACGCTGCCGCTGCTGCCGCTGCTGTTGCCGCACGCTGGAGCCGCTGCTGTCGTCATTCGTTGCTGCTGCCGGGGACGCCAAGGCCGAGTCAGGCGAGAGCTGCTGCCGACCGTTGACGCTGCTGGAAGTGCCGGACCGTGCTGATTCAGCGCCGGGCTGCTGCCAGCGCCGCGACGCTGCGCGCGCCATGGCTGCTGCAGCACCGGCGTGTTGCTGTGCGGCGCCGAGGGTGGCTGTGCGGCGGCTGTGTTGGAAGGTGGCGGCGCCGCTCTAAGCGGCGAAACCCTAGCAGTTCGCAAGCCCTAGCAGTTCGCGGGTCAGAGGGGTGAAGACCCGGATCCGAGGCGCGGATCCGGGTACAGTTCGCGGATCCGGGTACAGCCAGCGGGCCTGGGCGGCTGGGCCGCGCGTTTTGGGCCCGAACAAGGGCTGGATCAGTTTTTTGAGCCTGTTTAGGCGGTTTTTGGGCTTTTTATTGTCCTTTTTATTTATTTTATTTTCTTTTAAAAATAGAATAGATGTTGGGTTTCCACGAATGGGTCACGAAGAATTTTAATTTTTTTAATTATGTTCTTTGCATGTCGTGGTTGTTAATCCCTTATGCTCTTTACCTGCTTTTGCACGTCTTTGCTTGTTAATATTTGTTTATTAATTGCGCTTAGACAAGCATGATAGTAGGTTTGCCGTTTTCTTAAGCATGTTTTAGAATTCTGCGAGCATGATTTACATGTTGCGTTCTAGAGAAGCATGTTTAGGTTTATGTGCTTGAGCATGAACAAACCTTTTGAAAGAAAAAAGACTAAGCTGTTTAATAATTTTTATAGTATTTAAAAATTATTTTAGACCTCCACATGCGGTCTCAAGACGAAGTGATTGAGAATGTGAGTAAATGACCACCCTAACGTGGCTTACTTTATATTTGATTTCACGAGTTTGTCAAGTTGAGATTTCTATTAAAATATTTAGATCCGTTTAAGTAGTGGGAGTTATGCGGTAAACGACCACCCTAACGTGGCTTACTCGTATGATTTTCATAAGTACTTTAGAGGATGGATTTTAAATAAGATAACCAAGAGTTTAAATTGAAAGCGGTATGGTCCTAGTGAGTATGCCAATTTCAAGAATTTAATACTCAAGGTTAAATTGTGGTCGCTGCTTAGATATCATTTCAAGTACAATGTACAACTCCCCAACGGAGTCCCTTCTTGAATATGATATGGTCTAGTTAAAGTCCAACAATTAATTTCCTTTGTCAAAAGGTCAAGTTGACATGGATGGAAATTAAATGACTAGGTAAATAGTCTGGTTGAGGAAATCATGTGTAAACGACCACCCTAACGTGGCTTACTCGTGAGTTTTCTTGGGCTGTTGGAGGTTTCACTAATATTGTTTTATCAAAAGGTTACAATATTATTGTTACGAATTATATGCGTTTCATGTTCTTACATGTTTATTTGTTTACTTTCAGATATGTCTATGTCTCCGATTATTAACATTCTAGCAAACAATCCTCTCATCGGTCCTAATTATACCGAATGGAAACGCCATATTATGTACATACTTGACGCTGATGAGCACAGTTTTGTGCTTACCACTCCACGTCCCGCGGCCTTAACTGATGAGTCGTCTGATGCGGAACATGAGGCGCATAAAAGGTGGCACAAGTCGAATAATATGGCCAAGTGCTATATTATGATGACTATGTCGCAAACTTTGCAACTCCAGCATCAGGTCATGGATGACGCAGCGACCATCATGTTAAACCTCAAGGAGGTTTATGGGGAGTCCGAGAGGTCTGCTCGCTTTAACTTGATGAGAGAAATCTTATCTTGTAGGATGAGCGAGGGCAGTCCTGTGCACGATCATGTCATGCATATGACAAATTTGTTTGACAGGCTTGATCTGCTAGGAGGGGGTATCGAAGGCGAAGCCAAGGTCGATATCATCCTCAATACTCTCCCCAAAACTTTTGAGCACTTCCGTCTCAATGTCGTTATGAGCAAAGTCAACTACACTCTTAATGAGTTGTTGAATGCTCTAGTTGCGGCAGAGGGAGTGATGGGCCGTGGGAAAGAGGTCCTTGTTGCTGCCAAGGGATCTGCTTCTTCGTCGAAAGGCGGGAAAAAGAAGTGGAAAGGTCCAAAGCGCAAGCATGACAATGAGGCTAGTGGGAGCGGTAAAGCCAAAGTTGATGGCCCTACCGGCGGCGTGAACAAGCCAACGGCCAAGGGAAAGTGCTTCAAGTGCGGCAAGGTTGGGCATTGGAAGAAAGATTGTCCAGTGCTCAAGGCAAAGGGACAAGGTACGTCACAAGTTTTGGTAACAGAAACATGTTTAGCTTCGTTTTCTACTCATTCGTGGGTAGTGGATACGGGGGCAACTGACCATGTTTGTTACACCTTGCAGGGCTTCAAGCCAACAAGGGAACTGGCAAGTGATGAGATCACCATCTCCATGGGCAATGCGTCGAAGGTCGCAGCTGTTGCTATTGGAGATTTATCTTTATGTTTTGGTGATGACATTTTAGTTTTGAGAGATATTTTATATGTGCCGGAGTTTCGGCGGAACATAATTTCTGTTTCAAAGTTGTTTTCGAATGGATATTCTGTTACTTTTGATGGGGGTGTCTCTATCATGAGAGATAACAAGATTATTTGTTCTGGAATTTTGAACAACTCTCTCTATACTATTACATGTCCAATGAATAATTCTGTCCATGTTGCATCTACATCACAAATCTGTCCTAATCCGAATAAGAGGAAGTATTATTCTCATGAACAATATACGCATGCGTGGCACCTAAGGTTAGGCCACATCAATCTAAACAGGATCCAAAGGCTCGTTTCAAGTGGAATCTTGAAAGACTTTCAAGCTGTTCCATTTAGAACCTGCGAATCCTGTATAGAAGGAAAGATGACGGCAAGGCCTTTTAAGGCCAAGGGGAATAGGGCATCGCATGTGTTAGAATTGATTCATTCTGACTTGTGTGGACCGATGTCCACAAAGGCTCGTGGAGGGTATGAGTATTTCGTCACTTTCATTGACGATTATTCAAGATATGGGTATATTTACCTACTTCGCTACAAGTCTGAATGCTTTGAGAAATTCAAAGAATTCAAGGCGGAAGTGGAGAAGAAGTTGGGTAAATCTATCAAGTCATTGCGGTCTGATCGCGGTGGCGAATACCTCGGAAACGAATTCTTGCAATACTTGTCAGATTCTGGGATTACATCCCAATTGACTGCACCTGGTACTCCCCAACAGAATGGTGTAGCGGAGAGAAGAAATAGAACTCTTTTGGAAATGGTGCGATCTATGATGAGTTATGCATCGTTGCCTATTTCGTTTTGGGGATATGCCTTGGAAACAGCGGCTTACATGCTGAATCTAGTGCCGTCCAAATCTGTGCCTAAGACTCCCATTGAACTATGGTCAGGTCGAATACCTAGCCTGAGCCATGTGAGGATATGGGGTTGTCCTGCATACGTGCTTGACAAAGAGGCAAGAAAGTTGGATCCTAGATGCGAGGTAATGCTGTTTGTAGGATATCCAAAAGAAACGAAAGGTGGTTATTTTTATAATCCTAAGGATCAGAAAGTGGTTGTTAGCACCAACGCACGATACTTGGAACAGGATTTTATAAATAATCACAAGTCTAAGTCCGAGATTGTCCTTCAAGAAATCGAAGGCAATGGACAGGCGAATCCATCACCCCAGCCAAGTGTGCAAGTGAATGCACCACAGGACACTGCACAAACCATTGTCACAGCTGTACCACCACCGCTTCGTCGTAGTGGGAGGGTTGTAGTTCAACCCGATCGATTTATGTTCTTGGGAGAATCTTCGGATCTACTTCCTGTTGATGAACAAAAGGATGTCGACCCTGATAACTATAGACAAGCGATGAAAGACCAAGATGCAGATTCTTGGTACGAGGCCATGGTTTCTGAGATAGAATCCATGGGTGCTATGGATGTATACGAGAAGACCGAACTACCAGATGGCTTTTTAGCTATAGGTAGTAGGTGGGTATACAAGAGAAAGAGAGATTCGGATGGCGAAGTCGCAGCTTTCAAAGCTAGACTGGTGGCGAAAGGTTATACCCAGGAACAGGGTATAGATTATGATGAGACCTTCTCGCCGGTTGCCATGCTCAAGTCTATCCGAATACTCCTTGCCATAGCAGCCCACATGAACCTTGAGATTTGGCAAATGGATGTCAAGACCGCTTTCCTAAACGGTTTCCTTGAAGAAGGAAGGGACATCTATATGCAGCAACCTGAAGGGTTTGTGAAGAAGGGCGAAGAGCATCTTGTGTGGAAGCTTAAGAAGTCCATTTATGGACTTAAGCAAGCTTCGAGGTCATGGAACAAACGTTTTGATGAGGTCATTAAATCCTATGGATTTACTCGTTGTGAGAACGAAAGTTGCGTGTACCGTTTAGATGCCAATGGTGACGTGGTTTTCCTTGCACTTTATGTAGATGATATCCTCCTCATTGGCAACAATGTTGAGCTATTATCGGACATAAAGAAGTGGTTATCCGAACAGTTTCAAATGAAAGACTTAGGAGATGCAGCGTACATCCTGGGGATCAAGGTCGTTCGTGATCGCCAGAAAAGGATGTTGAGCTTATCTCAAGCGTCTTACATTGATACTGTGATTGCTCGTTTTAGCATGCAAAATGCCAAGAAAGGCTTGCTACCTTTTAGACATGGCATTCCTCTGTCTAAGGACATGTGTCCTAAGACGCCTAGTGAGGTTGAGGAGATGAGGAAGATACCCTATGCTTCCGCTGTAGGTAGCCTCATGTATGCTCCTATGCACGAGACCTGATATTTGCTATGTCGTTGGCATGGTTGCAAGATATCAGTCGAACCCTGGACCAGGACACTGGACTGCGGTAAAGCATATTCTCAAGTACCTGAAACGGACTCGAGATTATAGGCTAGTTTACCAGTCAGACAGTCTATTTCCTTTGGGTTACACCGATTCGGATTTCCAGGCTGACCGGGATGAGAAGAGATCTACCTCTGGTTATGTGTTTACCTTGGGAGGTGGAGCCGTATCATGGCGGAGTGCAAAGCAGAAGTGCATTGCAGACTCCACCATGGAAGCCGAGTATGTAGCTGCTTCGGAAGCTGCTAAGGAGGCTGTATGGTTCCGGAACTACCTCTTGGATCTAGGAGTGGTCCCTAATTTGCCTAAGAGTATCATAATTTATTGTGATAACTCGGGTGCAGTGGCAAATTCTAAGGAACCCAGGAGCCACAAGGCGTCAAAACACATAGAGAGAAAGTACCACATCATACGAGAAATCGTAAACAGAGGAGATGTGCTAGTAGAAAAGATTGATACATTGGAGAACCTAGCTGATCCTTTCACGAAAAGCTTACCGCAAAAGACCTATGAGAAGCATGCTCGAGGGATGGGATTGCGGTTGATGCCACCCACTTAGAGAAAAACTTTCAGTATAAGTGGGAGAGATGAAGTGAAGTTTGTAATAGCTAGTATTTAGACACATTGTATACTAAAAGTTTTGCTTTAGTATAAGTGGGAGATTGTTGGATTTGTATACTGAAAGCAAGAACTTTATGCTTGTATACAATGATTCCTGTTATTCACTATTCTTATCTCCTATCTGATTGTGTTCATGATTGCATATGTATGTTCTTTATCTCTGTATAAGTAGATTATATGGTGTGTTGTAGATCACAGAAGACCATATAATTGGAATAACCTTAAGAGATATAATATGATCACAGCCGAAATAACTCTAGGACAAGTTATTGGTTTAGGCTGCAGTATAGATGGAAGTAATTTGTCTTGGCTACTTGTCTATATTGGTACGTCATTACGTATTGATAGGACCAACAGTTGAGATGTATTCTTCTATCTGACTTAAGTGAAGAATCAAGATCTCGGTGACTCATAAATCTTAATACTAATAAGTATTCAGATATATATGTTAATTCGTATATCACTTTGACTTACTATGGGCGAGAGTTAAATACTAACTCGAGTACTCTGTATCTTGGGTGATAGCGGTTAATATATGATATTTGATTATCTGTATTAGTACCCGTATCCGGTATAGGATAATGACATCCCCTTAAGGAGCTCAATAAGGTTTATTGCGCTAAACCCTGCAGGTTGATTAAGTTCAGGCGCAATAATAAAGATTGAGTGGTACTGCTTAAGGAATTATTAAGAGATTAATTAATTTAAGCTGTCAGAGCTCTAATTAATTAATGGATGTCGGATATTTTAAATACGGAGATTTAATAAGTCTAAATACAAGCCCCGACTCATCACCGGCAATAAAGGGGTAAGTCAGTATCGGCTCTCTAGTGGAATGAACTGATATTTATAAATTAATTATGGTCTGGGCTGACCATAGATAAATTAATTTATTTGAGGCCCATCTTTATTCCTTGTATCTGGTCCCTGGGCTGGCCCAATGTCTCCTAGCCCAAGTAGGGCAGAAGTCGCCTATCACAAAGAAAGAAGCGCCCCCTACGTATTTTATTATTATAAAATACAGCTGTCAGCTCTCAGGAAAATACACTGATAAAAATTAGGGTTTTTGAGAGCAGAGGGAGGCGCAGAAAACGTGAGAGGCTTTTCTGTCTTGGGAATTTCCATAGCTCGTTGTCCATCCAACGTTGGGAATTGAGCGGGATACAGTCGAGAAGATCAGAGCTGGAGTCTGAATCATTCGACACGATCATCAATCATCTGTGCATCCGATTCTCAAGTAAGTTTTCCTAACACCTGTGTGCAGCTGTTAATTTCATAGGAGCATGTTAGGAATTAATCGTTGTATGATGAATTAATAATAACCAAGAAACGATCATCGGGCAATCGAGTATTAATTCAATTTAATATTCCTTCACCAGCATCTCTTGATCATCTTCGCAATGGGTCTGAGATGAGTATGAATTCTTGAAATGCTCAGTACATTTGTGATGACGCGATCGGTAGGTGCATTGCTTGTCAGTGCTTCCCTCATGTGCTCAGTGGCTTCTTCGTCGTTGAAGAATGGGCTGGTCCATCAGTTGGGAGATTGAACATATCTCTCACTGCTTCAGATATGTTGATGGACATCTTGGTTGATTCTGAGAAATCTTCACTTGTAAACACAGAAATCTCTGTTTTGAGTTCACCAGTCGATTCATCGGTCTTGATGTTGTCGTAGAACTCTCGGATGATCGGTTTGTCGAGAAGGAAACTTGGTGAGCATTGGACGAACTTCATCCATCCATGTCGTCCTAAGATCTCATCGATCTTTTTGAAATCAGCAAACTGTTGAAGTGACTCCAGTGTTGCTACAGATTCGTAACACACAACTTGTTGTGATGCTGATTTTCCCATATGGATTTTCTGAGAGGTTTTCTGCAAAAGTCTTGAAGATTGATTCTCACAGAGAAGGAACTGTGGATTCTTGCTGTTAGTCTTGCAGAAAAAGGCACACTAAAAAATTATGCACACAAAGATTTCTCTGAGATTGAGTAAATCTTTGGTCGAAGATGAAACGTTTTTAAAGAAGGTGTGGGAAGACGTGCAAGAGGCGGTTTCAATAAACATTTGAAATCCGTGCAAATGGAATCGTGCCACGTCGATCACTCCGCTTGTTAGTAAAAAGGGCGGGTTCGTGTGATCGTGTGACAACCGTTCTTAACGCAAATGTCCACGTGTCTATATTAAAAAAAATGAGGAGAAAGGCATTTAGACAAGTTAAATTTAAGCACAATACAGCCAAGAGTATTAAAGAGAAGTAGTCATAGATACAAATGAAATGTTGAGGGAGGCTTACACAGTGATTGACACTAGTTTTGTCATTGATTGAAGTGTAAGTTCCCCTGAGTTTTATGACTGATTCTCCTTGGATTTTGAGTCCGTTGGCTGTTGTTGCACGCTTCTTTCTCGTTCCATCTTTCTTCTGTGCAGTAGTGATTCCTCACGAATCACTCTTTCAAAAACTTCTGACGTCGCTTTGAATTCTGTCTCTGTTTCCTTGAGACGTTGAAGAAGTTCTTGTTTTTGAGACTGAAGAAGTTTCAGTCTGTTGATCAGTCTGTGCTCTTGTACATCTCTTTTGTCTGCTTCGTCTTCATCTGAAACGAAGTGGAGCCTGATGATCCTTCGAGCATCTTGCACACGATCAATCTATTTGAGGATCTGTCTGTGCTCCCTAAGGAGATCTTCAAATCTCGATCTTAGGTGTTGATACTCTAGTCGCATTTGATCATATCTGCTTGAATCTTCTGGTTGTGAGTGAGTTGGACTTATGTTCTCTTCTGGAAAGATGAATCTTTCTTCTTCATCGGAGTCCAATGATCCCAACTCAAATCCGCTGATTCCTCGAAAATATGTATGAACATAATCGCTGGAGGAATCCTTCTTGTTCCTGTACATGGTTAGAGAAAGCAGGAGAAGCACACAGGAAACAAGAAAAGGACACAACCAAGCAGATACAAGAGTAATCTCGAGAGGAGATTTTTGATCAAAAACAACGTCACCCCCAAGAGGATCTAGTTCAAGTAGGAACTAGTCAGATACAGATAGTTCTTGCGAACAACCTGCTCTGATACCAATTGTTAGGTCCGGGGGGTCGCGAATAGGTGTATGGGGGGGGGGGAATACACCTATAGGCTATTTTTAGCTATCTACCAACCTCAATCAGAGGGATCTCAGTCAGAGATAGAAAAGAAACTTTACATGCAAACCAGACACCTGTTTAACCGAAATTAGTTTTGACCAACAGGGTTGACGACTGATACTGAAAGCTCTTCAGTAAAGAGTTATCAGTTAAGTCACTAGAACTTAACTGATCCACGTAAGGGCTTCAGTCGTGTTTGCAGAGATGAAGATGATATCTCTCTTCCTTACTGTCGCAGCCCGATTCCCGACACTAGTGATAGTGGGGTACGAGTATCGATACGACTATTTTTAAAAGAATAAAAGATAAGAAGAATAGGTCGAACATCAAGCGGAAGCTCGCATCAAAAGGTGTCAAGGAAATTATCATAAATGCACCCAAGGGTAAGATCGTCTATGTCGTTATAACTTTTTAATTATCAGGAATTTCTCGAACAAAAACAAAACGGGTATCGCTCATTTTTCGTAAGGAATCATAATATGCAGAATATTGCAGCAAAAGACGAACCGATTATATGTATGAAGACATATAACCGTGAGTACATTGCTTAAATTCAAAAGAAAATCAAAGTATATCAATCATCAAGACTTTATCGTCAAAATGGAAATATGATAAAGTAAATACATCCTTCAACAATTTCCCCACCAGCACCAGACCAATCTCGCTCCTCGCTTAGCCTGCACATTTAGAAATACATGCAGGGCGTGAGTACATCATACTCAGTGGGCAAACGCCGAAAAACAAGAAAGGTGCTCTTAGAGCTATAGGTTTGAAACTTGCCACATCTCAGCAATACACAGAAATAAAGTTAGCGTAAATGAATCTGTGCATGCAGTTTTCATAATCATGATATCATAAAGAAATGATAGCGCTATCAAAGTACTCATCATGCATGTACCACATCTACAACTCATCATCATCAAAGGTACTGAGAAGTAGGCCTCCCTCTCAAGTACCGTGACCGGCCGACCCGAAGACGGCTCGCAGTCACCTCTGTGCACAAAATCCCGCTTGTGGCAGGACCCAATTCGTCTCATCTCATCAGTAGAGGGTAACATACAAGCTCAACCTCAAAAATTGGCAAGTCAAACAGTTCTCAAATATCATTTATCTCGAAACATTTGTTAAACTCATAACATCATTAAACAATTTTAGAAAGCTCGAATGATATACGTATACTCAAAATATTGCCCACCTGAAGTCCTTTGCTAATCCTGGAAAGAAATCAGGCAACTTACTTCTTTGTCTCACTCGGGCCTTCATATGTCATCATCACATCGTCATCGTCATCGAAGGTTCATGTGATAAAACAAACCTTAGTCAGAACTCAATTCTAAATCCAAACTCATCTTAACTATAACTTCTTACTCAACGACTATTTACCCATTAAAACTCAATCCCTAGGTATACTCGGCTTCTAAGGATTCACACGTCCTATTATCGACTTAACTCTCAACTCGGCTCAAACTTATAGCAATCATGCACATAAACAAGTATAAACACTTAAGCATATGAAAAACACACATAGACAAGTCAAAAACAAACTTCACTCTGCACTGACTCAACGTTAAAACCTCACCAGATTCTGTACATAACTCCCCTGGAGTCGTAACTTATACCAAAAGAAACCTCTTTGAGTCTAGTTTCATTTAAAAAAAGTAGGATCAAAAACTCCAAGTATTTGAGGAGATATGACTGTTTTACTACAGTCTACCATATTCGGCAGTTTTGAGCAATTGAAAACTTTGATTTTTGAAAAATAGTAAACGTTGTCAAACTGAGCTCAATTTCGGCGGATATCTAGACCATACAGTAAGGTTGATACCATAAAAATTTGGAAAGCTAGATCACACAGGAAGATACTGAAATGAATGATTTTGTCCCCTGTTCTCTGCAATTCCCGGTAGAAATGTGCAGATTTGGTTTTGCATTTTATACAAATAGTAACTCAAGTCCAAATGACTTTAAATTTTACAGGGGTGCTCAAGACTCATGTAGGGGCTTGCTATAAAATTGTCAAAGCTTTTTGACGTCGACAAATCGTCGATCACAGTAGGTCAGTAGGCCTACGAAATTCACTAAAATCTCATCTGAACTCCTTAATTACTCAATTCAACATTCCTTCAAGGAAACTCATCAAAGCTCATTTTTAAATACTTAAAACACTCAAAAACATTCAAGCACTTTATAAAACTCATCATACTCAATCTCAAATCTCCTCTTACATCATAAACTCAAATCTCAAGGAAAACGTTTCAACAAACGTATCAATCCAATCCTCTTCTGAATTTCATGCTCAAAAACACTCAATCATTCATTATTGACTTCATACATCATATAACTCATTTTACACAAATAAATCCCCTTTTATCATGTAAACTAAACTCTAATGAAAGCTCATGTATCAACATAAAACTCACATTATACAAAACTCAAAACTCATACAAACTAAACTAATCCAAAATTTTATTTAGCCTACAATAGACTTAATCAAACATGCAAAGACACTTCTATCATGCTTAAAAACATATATTTTAAGCAAAATCACTTAAATAACACATAGATCAAAAGGTCCTAATTTTTTACTAAACTAACTCTTTGAAATTTATAAACACATATGAATCTTTAATCTATTCATATATCTTTCATTTTTAACCAATTAATCTCACATAAAAACCATCAATTTACATATAAGGGCATATATACACATATCCCTAATTTTGGTAAACTCACTCACATCAAAAACTCCAATGGACATCATATACTCAAATTACTCCATCAATCATCATCATATACATCTCATTGACTCATATACATCATCAATTCATCATTTAAAGCATCCACTCAAAAATTCCCAATTTTGGGTAAACTAAACTCATTCAAAAATTTGAATCTCAAAGCATAGCTTTTCAAAACACACATCAATCATCACCAAACATATCATAGATCATTTTTCTCACCCCAATTCAAGGAAAGAAAAAGAAAATTTTTTGAAGGGTATGAGACCCATATTTTCGAAAATTGTGAAGAATAAGAGAGGGGGTGATTTCTTGCTTCAATCCTTCAAATATACTCATATATATCATCATACAAGTTATATCTATGAATTTAAAGCTCACTTACCCAAACTTACACCCAAAACCAACCTTTCTCTTTCTAACTTTGAAGATCAAACTCCAAGGATCTTCTTGGGTTCAAGGAGGTGGAAGTGTTTAGTGTAAGATTTAGAGGGTGATTTGAGTTTTGGTATGATTTTGTGAAGCTCCCAAGGTCTCGTTAATGGTTGTCAATGGTGGAAATGTGAGAGAGAGGAGAGAGAGGTGGTGGTCGAAAGTTTGGAGTGAAGGAGAGAGAGAATTTCTCTAGCAAGATATGAATTGATCTTGGAAATCTTAGGATAGATTTGTGATCTTTAAAGAGGATTTGATAATCTTGAGAATATTTGGAAAGATTTGAAAATCTTTAAAGAATATTGGCAATTAATGCCTTGCTCTCTCTCTCTCTAATCTCTACACTCTCAATCTCTACTCTCTCAATCTCTACACTTGGCAATATATGGTATTTAGTCATATGGTAGGGAAATTAAAATAAAGTGTGAGAAGGGTGATCAATTAATAATCACAATAATTATGGAAAAATTACTCATTAATAAAATACCATATCATAATTATTCATGTGATCAAATAAAATAATTATAGCACTAATATTAGTGCACTCACTCAATTATAATATTCCTCATCATAGGAAAAATAATTTAAAAATATTATGCTTGGAAAAATTTTCCATAAACCGGCATCATTCGATTTCCCGGTAAAAATAAACTGCACTTGCTTTGCAAACTTAATAAAAATTCCAAGTGCTAAAGTCTCAAATAAAAAAATCATAATAACTTGGTTAAAATGACTCACGTAACAAAATCACATAATCAATCAGTCACGTAAAATTCACATATCATCACATCAAAGTAGTCGGCAAACACAAACAGACTAAACGTCTCTCAGACCGACTCTATTTATCAAGGTTTCTCACTCTTTCTTCCTCGGCTCTATTTCCAACTCATTATTCCCATTTTCTTAATAGGACAGTCAATCTCTGATAACTCGGTATCCGGTAACTCTATTCCCGGTAGTTGGAAATAAAATAAAATCTCAGCTCAATTCAATCAGCATCTCTATCTCAACTCATTTCTCAAATCTCATCACTCTAATTCCATCATCGGTTTATTCACTCGTATTTCTATTTAAAAGACAATCTGTCTTATCTGCTCATAAAAAAAAGTCTCGTATTTCGACATCTCAGTACTCTCAATAGTGTTAAGACACTATCTCACAACATGAGGAAAAGTACGGGGTGTTACATCCTACCCCCCTTAAAAAACATTTCGTCCCGAAATTTGAGTTATTCACCTTCGGGAAAAAGCTCTGGGTACTTCTCTTTCATCTTATCTTCAACTTCCCATGTTGATTCTTCTTGACTGTGATATCTCCATTGGATTTTCATCAAAGGAATCGATTCGTCCCTCAATTATTGGATCTTCCAGTCCAGCATAGCATCAGGTCTATCTCTTCGTAGCTCAAAACTGGTTCCAGGGACACTTCTTCTTGATAGATGACGTGTTTTGGATCAAACACGAACTTTCTCAATTGAGAAATATGGAAAACATCATGGACGTTCGCGAAGCTCAGAGGCAACGCTAATTTATAGGCTACATGGCCTACTTACTCTAATACATCATACGATCCTATATATCTTGGTTTGAGTTCTTGTTAACTCGAAAATAACATGCTCCCCGAGATAGGGAAAAACTCACATAATCATCGTTTCTATCATCAAAAGAATCTATTCACAATTACTCAATTGTTGAGTTTTCTTTTCTCGATTTTGCTAATCGATGCCATAATTCATGGCTAAGTGGTCTCACTTCTATTATGGAAGTCTCTAATAGGTATAATTGTATAAGGTTGCCAAAGTGGCGCCTTCACGTGTTAACACATCAAACATCCTTCTACGAAAGATGCCATCTCTCTCTTCTTATTCTCTATTCAAAACGTCGTTTCAGTTTTGGCACATTTTTATACTTTCCGCATGTGCGGTGTAAAGGGGTATCATGAGCTTCGCTCGTGATCTCATTCTTCAACTCTTCTTTATCGGGTATACACACTCTCTTTTAAACAAAAAGGCATTATCTGTCGTCTCTTCATAATTCTCTACTTTTTCGGTTCGAATTTTTATTCGCAATCTTTCCATCTTCTCATCCACTCTCTATGCTGTGACTATTCTCGATCGTAAGTCAGGTGTAACGTTCAGCGCAGAAATTATTATTTCTGTCGTTTGTGGTGGTATTACTACCTCCCAATTCATCTTCTCGAATTCTCTGATTAGGTTCACTTCTCGTGTAAGGAGAAATCCTAACTCTCCCTGATTCTTTCTGCTTAACGCGTCGGTTACAACGTTAGCTTTTCCAGGGTGATAATTTGCTCATCGATCGTAATCCTGCACTAACTTTCATCATCTTCTTTGTCGCATGTTCAGATCTTTTTGCTCAAGAAATATTTGAGACTTTTATGATCGGTGTATATCTCACATCGTGCTCCATAGAAAAGGTGTCTCCAGATCTTCAAAGCATGCACTACGGCTGCTAATTCTAAATCATGCGTTAGATAACTCATCTCGTGTGGTCTCTGTTGTCGCGAAGCATGCGCTATACTTTTCACTCTTGCATCAGTGCACATCTTGGACCATTTTACGATGTATCAGTATAAACTGCATATTCTTGATCCGCTGGGGCAAAAGTAAGCCTCTTCTTTAGCTTTTGAAAACTTCGCTCGCATTCGTCCGTCCAAATGATCTTAACTTCTTTCTTTAGCAGGTGCGTCAATGGCTTAGTGATTTTCTAAAAGCCCTCTATATAACGTCGATAGTATCCTGCTAATCCCAGAAAACTGCGAATCTCGTGCGGTGTGGTTGGCGGTCTCCGCTCCTATACCGTTTGAACTTTCGCTGGGTCTACTTCAATTTCTCTTGCAAAACAATATGGCTGAGAAAATTGACTTCTTCAAGTCAAAACTTACATTTGCTAACTTCGCATAAAGCTTTTCAGCTCGCAATCTCTCTAACGCGATCCTTAATGCTCTTCGTGTTCTCGTTTATTCTTCGAGTAAATCAGGATATGGTCTATGAAGACTAACACGAACTTGTCTAGGTATTCGCGAAAAACGCGGTTCATGTGATCCATGAATACTGTCGGGACGTTCGTCAATCTGAAAGGCATTTCTTCCAAACATCTTTGAGTTTATAGTAATGCTATATTGCATATGCGATACCGTCTTCGGAAATATCTTCCGATCGTATTTTCAGCTGATGGTATCCCGTTCTCATGTCAAACTTTGAAAAAGTGCTCGCTCCTTGTAGTTGATCGAACAGATCATCGATCTGGGGTAACGAATATTTATTCTTTAACGTCACTTTGTTCAACTTTCGATAATCGAAACACAACCTCAAGCTTCCATCCTTCTTTTAACAAAAAGAACTGGTGCTCTCCACGGGAAAACACTGGTCGAATGAAACCCATATCTAGAAGTTCTTGTAGTTGCAGCTTTAACTCTTGCAACTCTGTGGGGGCCATTCTGTACGGCGCTTTCGACGTCGGTGTTGCGTCGGGCTCTAAATCAATCATAAACTCGAGTTGTCGATCTGGGGAAATCCCGGTAAAGTTTCAGGGAAAACGTCTTTGTAATCTCACACGACTGGCGCGTCATCAACATTTGCCTTGGATTCGTCTCTCTGGTTCAGATATACAACATACGCGGTTGTATCTTTTCTTCGCAAGAGATTTCTTGCTTGCAGCGCCGAGATGATCGGCGTCTTCTTCCATTTTCTCTCAATGCCAATGAAGGAAGTAGTTTCTTGGCCAGGTGGCGGAAAAGATATCCGTCTTTCCTTGCATTGTATCTTCACATGGTTTTCTTCTAACCAGTCCATTCCAAAATTATATCCAAGTGCCACATAGGCATCAATCTCAAGTTTCTAACCTCGAGCTTAGTCGATTTTAACTCGAATTCTAAGTTAGAGTACACAGATGAAACCGTAGTAATTCTGCCTACGGGTGTGGTTACTCTTTAGAGGTTGTGGAGCAAGCTCTACGTTCGGTGTCGAACAAAAATACTATGGGCACATCATTCAATTTGCCTATATCTAACAAATTTCCTCTATTCTTGTCTGGTGCTTTCTACTTAAGCGCGAACTGTCTCTGATAACGCGGTTGATTTGCCTGCGGGGCTGGTAGTTGCCGCTGTGGTAGAGGTAGCGGTAGAGTTTCCCTCCATTGCTTTAAGTTGTGGCCAAAACTGACTCGGTCGTCATCCGCTTCCACTTTGCTGACGATTCGGTCACTAGTTCGAGTAGTGTCCGACCCTTCCGCAGGTGTAACAGGTATTCTGTCTCATCTTGCATTCCCTCAGATGTAATTTATTGCTCTTCGACAAGGCGATAACCCTCGCGGTCCATGAAAGTTTACTGCTTCTGGGGCAGTTGGGCCAACATAAGGCTGTTTGTCTTAGTTCTGATATTGTGGTGGCGCATTCTAACTCTGCCACGGCTTTTTGGGATCTTGACTTCGGTCGTCCCATTTTCTCTTTTCTTCTTGCCCTCATCCAGAAAAGGATGGATTGCACGTTTGAGTGCTCTAACTCGTTTGGGGTGCTGAAACTCAAATCACGTTCTCTGGCTGTATTGCCATTTCTATATCAAATGTTCTCTTAAATTCTTCAGTACACATACCCACACTCTGACTCATTAAATCGTCTCGTACCTCTCGTCTCAAACCCGATCGAAATAATCCTGACATCTTCTCATTCAACTCTTCTCGACATGTGGCATACCGAACCAAGTTGCGAAACTGACGTTCGTATTCAGCTCCGGTTTCATTGCCTTATCTCATATCATCAACTCTATTTCTTTCTTCGACCGGTTTCTCTTTCTCGGTAAAAGTCTAAGGGAACATATATCAACCTTAGAACTAATTCTCATAACTCACGAATCATAAGACTCTTACTCAACATCATACTATTTTCTCAATTCTCATAACTCATCGTCAAGGACATATCTCATGTCTATCATCGCAATCATCAGCTCAAAACTCTACTCAAGCATAGAGACTCTCTGGTCATCGTCATATAGACATATATATAAGAAAATTTTCTCTTTCGAGAACTCTTACTAATTGTGGGGCATAACGAAATAAAATATCCCTTAATATTACGACGATGCTACATCTATACTAGTCGTCATCTCAGTCTACTATCGTGGAAAACATTATCTGCTCTAATCTGTCATCTCGATCCCCTTGAATCTGCTATTGCCTATTCTGGCTTAGCATCACTTCTTCTCGTCCTCGAATTGGTTAGCTTGTTGCATACTTGGCTAATATAAGAAAATCCATAATCAAAAAGTTGTGCTCGTCCCGTAATAAATATTCTACGACTGCTCTCATAAATCGAGTTTCTTCCAAACACTCTTCTTGTTATACCATCCTAATTACCTAGACGATCCTAACTCTTGTCGGATGTAGTAGGGAAATAGGAGGTGATGAATAAAAATGTCTGATCTTGAACAAGACGAGCTCAAGTAATGGAAAATTTCCATAATAGCCAATGCTATTTCAAGGATAATGAAGAAGTTACAATCAAGGTAAGATCAAAAGATAGAACAGAAGCTAGAATAAAACTGAGATATGATATGATGGGAATAAATCAATTCTGGAAGTAGGAACATTCCACTAAGTGGAAAAATGAATAAATTGTCCACTGTTAAAGCAAAGGGTAAGGATTTCCAACACAAACGGCTCAGGCTCAAACACAGTGGATCTGGAAAAATTTCTCAATAGCAAATAGTTCATCTCCTGTTGGAGTTCAAATGGATGCAGAAACATTTAAATACGACCAAGCGGGATAGGGGCTCAATAAGTCTACTCTCATGACTACTCTAGCGATGGTACGCGCGGTCCCGGTGAAAGTACCTCTATTTCAAAGTACAATTGGTCAATAGCATCTATGCATCCCATGAGGTCTCCATTATACGTTCGTCCTATTAGGGTCGTGTCTATAAATCGCGATGAAATCTCTAACTCTCGTCGTATTATCTCAACGGTTGGTTTCTCTGTTCCTTTTCTTCATCTTCTTCATCTTCTTCTCGGTTTATGTTCCTTCGGTTCCCTCTTCTTCTCGGAGGTATACTATAAAGGAAAAAGAGTTATATAACTATTGACTTCTAAACTAACCGTTCGTCGTTACAAAATACAAATCCTCGTTTCTCATTTCACTTCTATATCTTATTTGTGATCTCAAAGTTCTCAAAACTCTCATCCAGTCTATTTCTCGTCTATCATCGTTCGTAACTCTCATCAATCTCTATTTCTCATTTTTTTATCAAGCATTAACATCATCATCATTCTCAAAGCTCTGATAAAGATAGTGAAACTCTCTAGTCATAAACATCTCTTGTATACATATATATATATATAGAAAATTGCCTCTCTCTCGAGGTCTTTTACAAAAGTAAGGTCTTATGTACAAAGGCCCTAACACCAAAATGATGCTCTAACTATACAAGCATCATAAGCACTAAGCATCTATAGATATATACTATCTACACATACACACTATACTATGCCTCTCTTCCTATATATATACATATACGTATATATCGACTATGCATCTATACATATGTATGTGTCTACTAGATACACGTGATCGCTAGTCGTCGTCTTCTGAAATCCTGCTCATCGCATCGTCAACCTCCATATCCTCACTCGGCTCCGTCTCCTCGCTCGGCTCCGACTCCTGACTCTCGTACTCGTCGATCAGTCGGTAGATGCTATCATCGCTCGGCTCATCCTCGACGTCGGTGTCCATCATTGGACCATAAATCAGCACCTCGGGAACAGGTACCCATGTCTCAACTCCATCGGCAGTAATATGACGCTGTAATGGCTGGGTCCTTCCGTGGCCAACCGTCATCTCTGGAGTTTCCTCATCCGGGTCCTCCTCATCACTGTCCAGGTGTACTGGCCGAGACCTTCCCTCCTGGGCGTCTCGGGACGGTGAATATAAAATCGAGTGTATATATGTCTGAAAAGCCAAAGTGCCCGGCTCAGGCAACGGGGCAACCCTCGGATAAGGATCAAAGGGCACATACTGTATCTGAGGCTCAACAGAAACAATCGGCTATGCTGACTCAACAGGTGGTAATGGCAAAGGTGCCGTTGCTAGAGTCAAATCCCAAGGCGGTAACTCAGCGCTGGGAAAAAGAATAAGGGATAGAAACGCAAACGGGTCATGCTCTACCACTCGAGAGTACGCCTCGAAGACCATCGGCTCTGAAACATCAGGCTCAAAAGAAACTGGAATCGGATCAGCTGGGGGTAGAGGGGCAATCGGAAACGGCTCCTCGGGAAGTGGGGGCACAACAACAAGCTCCCTTCCCTGGGCTGGTCCCTCAGACTCTCCATCCGGCGGTGAAGGTGGCTCGCCATAAACAAGGTAGCGGTGGCTCAACGTCGTGATGAAACCATGAAAATCGGCGCTCACAAACCGCCCGAACTCAGTCCTCCTGATATACTGCGGCACCAGCGAGGCCGCCCAGTCTTGCCACTCGAGGGGCAGCTGTGGAATCAGGTGAGTGATGGCCTCAGCCTCGTCAATCCCGTGGATACTAGTCTCTAACTCACGTCGATGGTAATGTGCTAGAAACTCCCCAAGAGTATCGCCCTCTCTCAGTCCAGTAGTCCTGAACCAATCGCGCATCGCCTCTCTATATCGTCTATGTATCGCTGCCTCTTCTCGACTCTGCATCTCATCCTCATTTGGTACGGTGGGGCATCGGCTATACTAGCCTCAACATCTCTCCTCGTATTCCACATCAACTGCCTCGTATCAGAATTCATCATCTCAAACAATTTCGTCATTAAAACAATACATGACTCATTAGTGAATCAAACTCAGCTCTCAACAGGAAAGCAATAAGAAACAACATCAACCTCTTACCTCGTTAAGCCGGAGGAGATGGGGTGCTGGGGTTCTGTTTCGAACTAACTCTCTCAAATTAGCCTAAGAATTCAAATTAGGCTAGTACTCAATTTTAAAAGAGTAGAAACAATCAAAGGTTCAGCTCAGTCAAGCAATAGACTCAGAGCAGATGACCTGCTCTGATACCACCCTGTCGCAGCCCGATTCCCGACACTAGTGATAGTGGGGTACGAGTATCGATACGACTATTTTTAAAAGAATAAAAGATAAGAAGAATAGGTCGAACATCAAGCGGAAGCTCGCATCAAAAGGTGTCAAGGAAATTATCATAAATGCACCCAAGGGTAAGATCGTCTATGTCGTTATAACTTTTTAATTATCAGGAATTTTACGAACAAAAACAAAACGGGTATCGCTCATTTTTCGTAAGGAATCATAATATGCAGAGTATCGCAGCAAAAGGCGAACCGATTATATGTATGAAGACATATAACCGTGAGTACATTGCTTAAATTCAAAAGAAAATCAAAGTATATCAATCATGAAGACTTTATCGTCAAAATGGAAATACGATAAAGTAAATACATCCTTCAACAATTTCCCCACCAGCACCAGACCAATCTCGCTCCTCGCTTAGCCTGCACATTTAGAAATACATGCAGGGCGTGAGTACATCATACTTAGTGGGCAAACGCCGAAAAACAAGAAAGGTGCTCTTAGAGCTATAGGTTTGAAACTTGCCACATCTCAGCAATACACAGAAATAAAGTTAGCGTAAATGAATCTGTGCATGCAGTTTTCATAATCATGATATCATAAAGAAACGATAGCGCTATCAAAGTACTCATCATGCATGTACCACATCTACAACTCATCATCATCAAAGGTACTGAGAAGTAGGCCTCCCTCTCAAGTACCGTGACCGGCCGACCCGAAGACGGCTCGCAGTCACCTCTGTGCACAAAATCCCGCTTGTGGCAGGACCCAATTCGTCTCATCTCATCAGTAGAGGGTAACATACAAGCTCAACCTCAAAAATTGGCAAGTCAAACAGTTCTCAAATATCATTTATCTCGAAACATTTGTTAAACTCATAACATCATTAAACAATTTTAGAAAGCTCGAATGATATACGTATACTCAAAATATTGCCCACCTGAAGTCCTTTGCTAATCCTGGAAAGAAATCAGGCAACTTACTTCTTTGTCTCACTCGGGCCTTCATATGTCATCATCACATCGTCATCGTCATCGAAGGTTCATGTGATCAAACAAACCTTAGTCAGAACTCAATTCTAAATCCAAACTCATCTTAACTATAACTTCTTACTCAACGACTATTTACCCATTAAAACTCAATCCCTAGGTATACTCGGCTTCTAAGGATTCACACGTCCTATTATCGACTTAACTCTCAACTCGGCTCAAACTTATAGCAATCAAGCACATAAACAAGTATAAACACTTAAGCATATGAAAAACACACATAGACAAGTCAAAAACAAACTTCACTCTGCACTGACTCAACTTTAAAACCTCACCAGATTCTGTACAGAACTCCCCTGGAGTCGTAACTTATACCAAAAGAAACCTCTTTGAGTCTAGTTTCATTTAATAAAAGTAGGATCAAAAACTCCAAGTATTTGAGGAGATATGACTGTTTTACTACAGTCTACCATATTCGGCAGTTTTGAGCAATTGAAAACTTTGATTTTTGAAAAATAGTAAACGTTGTCAAACTGAGCTCAATTTTGGTGGATATCTAGCCCATACAGTAAGGTTGATACCATAAAAATTTGGAAAGCTAGATCACACAGGAAGCTACTTAAATGAATGATTTTTTCCCATGTTCTCTGCAATTCCCGGTAGAAATGTGCAGATTTGGTTTTGCAGGGGTGCTCAAGACTCATGTAGAGGCTTGCTATAAAATTTTCAAAGCTTTTTGATGTCGACAAATCGTCGATCACAGTAGGTCAGTAGGCCTACGAAATTCACTAAAATCTCATCTCAACTCCTTAATTACTCAATTCAACATTCCTTCAAGGAAACTCATCAAAGCTCATTTTTAAATACTTAAAACACTCAAAAACATTCAAGCACTTTATAAAACTCATCATACTCAATCTCAAATCTCCTCTTACATCATAAACTCAAATCTCAAGGAAAACGTTTCAACAAACGTATCAATCCAATCCTCTTCTCAATTTCATGCTCAAAAACACTCAATCATTCATTATTGACTTCATACATCATATAACTCATTTTACACAAATAAATCCCCTTTTATCATGTAAACTAAACTCTAATGAAATCTCATGTATCAACATAAAACTCACATTATACAAAACTCAAAACTCATACAAACTAAACTAATCCAAAATTTTATTTAGCCTACAATAGACTTAATCAAACATGCAAAGACACTTCTATCATGCTTAAAAACATATATTTTAAGCAAAATCACTTAAATAACACATAGATCAAAAAGTCCTAATTTTTTACTAAACTAACTCTTTGAAATTTATAAACACATATGAATCTTTAATCTATTCATATATCTTTCATTTTTAACCAATTAATCTCACATAAAAACCATCAATTTACATATAAGGGCATATATACACATATCCCTAATTTTAGTAAACTCACTCACATCAAAAACTCCAATGGACATCATATACTCAAATTACTCCATCAATCATCATCATATACATCTCATTGACTCATATACATCATCAATTCATCATTTAAAGCATCCACTCAAAAATTTCCAATTTTGGGTAAACTAAACTCATTCAAAAATTTGAATCTCAAAGCATAGCTTTTCAAAACACACATCAATCATCACCAAACATATCATAGATCATTTTTCTCACCCCAATTCAAGGAAAGAAAAAGAAAATTTTTTGAAGGGTATGAGACCCATATTTTCGAAAATTGTGAAGAATAAGAGAGGGGGTGATTTCTTGCTTCAATCCTTCAAATATACTCATATATATCATCATACAAGTTATATCTATGAATTTAAAGCTCACTTACCCAAACTTACACCCAAAACCAACCTTTCTCTTTCTAACTTTGAAGATCAAACTCCAAGGATCTTCTTGGGTTCAAGGAGGTGGAAGTGTTTAGTGTAAGATTTAGAGGGTGATTTGAGTTTTGGTATGATTTTGTGAAGCTCCCAAGGTCTCGTTAATGGTTGTCAATGGTGGAAATGTGAGAGAGAGGAGAGAGAGGTGGTGGTCGAAAGTTTGGAGTGAAGGAGAGAGAGAATTTCTCTAGCAAGATATGAATTGATCTTGGAAATCTTAGGATAGATTTGTGATCTTTAAAGAGGATTTGATAATCTTGAGAATATTTGGAAAGATTTGAAAATCTTTAAAGAATATTGGCAATTAATGCCTTGCTCTCTCTCTCTCTAATCTCTACACTCTCAATCTCTACTCTCTCAATCTCTACACTTGGCAATATATGATATTTAGTCATATGGTAGGGAAATTAAAATAAAGTGTGAGAAGGGTGATCAATTAATAATCACAATAATTATGGAAAAATTACTCATTAATAAAATACCATATCATAATTATTTATGTGATCAAATAAAATAATTATAGCACTAATATTAGTGCACTCACTCAATTATAATATTCCTCATCATAGGAAAAATAATTTAAAAATATTATGCTTGGAAAAATTTTCCATAAACCGGCATCATTCGATTTCCCGGTAAAAATAAACTGCACTTGCTTTGCAAACTTAATAAAAATTCCAAGTGCTAAAGTCTCAAATAAAAAAATCATAATAACTTGGTTAAAATGACTCACGTAACAAAATCACATAATCAATCAGTCACGTAAAATTCACATATCATCACATCAAAGTAGTCGGCAAACACAAACAGACTAAACGTCTCTCAGACCGACTCTATTTATCAAGGTTTCTCACTCTTTCTTCCTCGGCTCTATTTCCAACTCATTATTCCCATTTTCTTAATAGGATAGTCAATCTCTGATAACTCGGTATCCGGTAACTCTATTCCCGGTAGTTGGAAATAAAATAAAATCTCAGCTCAATTCAATCAGCATCTCTATCTCAACTCATTTCTCAAATCTCATCACTCTAATTCCATCATCGGTTTATTCACTCGTATTTCTATTTAAAAGACAATCTGTCTTATCTGCTCATAAAAAAAAAGTCTCGTATTTCGACATCTCAGTACTCTCAATAGTGTTAAGACACTATCTCACAACATGAGGAAAAGTACGGGGTGTTACATCCTACCCCCCTTAAAAAAAAATTCGTCCCGAAATTTGAGTTATTCACCTTCGGGAAAAAGCTCTGGGTACTTCTCTTTCATCTTCTCTTCAACTTCCCATGTTGATTCTTCTTGACTGTGATATCTCCATTGGATTTTCATCAAAGGAATCGATTCGTCCCTCAATTATTGGATCTTCCAGTCCAGCATAGCATCAGGTCTATCTCTTCGTAGCTCAAAACTGGTTCCAGGGACACTTCTTCTTGATAGATGACGTGTTTTGGATCAAACACGAACTTTCTCAATTGAGAAATATGGAAAACGTCATGGACGTTCGCGAAGCTCAGAGGCAACGCTAATTTATAGGCTACATGGCCTACTTACTCTAATACATCATACGATCCTATATATCTTGGTTTGAGTTCTTGTTAACTCGAAAATAACTCGACTTCCTCTGGACTAGCCCACGAGGGTAAAGGTCGTCGTCGTGTAAAGACAGTTCTCGCCATCTAACGAAAGAAAGGAAAAATCTATCGTCAACTCACAGTAAAACGCGACATGCAACTTAAATCGGTAAGGTTCTAAACGTCTATACTGGGTCATCAAAAATCGATTCGAAGATCATAACTCGTAAAATCTAAACATCACAACATCATCTAATCTAGCTTTCAAGCACTTGTCATAGGGTGATCTAAATAAAATTCTCAAGCAGAAAATCATAACTTGCATTAAAGAGGTCCAGACTTCGACAATCAAAAAGTTCTAGTGTTGTCGTCTACTGATCTTTGTCATGCGGTGATGATGTACTCTTCTATGTTTCATCGTGAAGTGAGTATGTGTCTAACTTAATAGTTCTAAGTCCTTGTGATTCATACAACAATCATACTTATTCATGTTCCACGCATTTCAAGAAATCAACTTAAACTTGAAAGCACTTACCATAAACAAACGTCGGTTGAGCGTGTCGAGATGTAGTGCCAAGCTTTTGTCGACTAGTTCATGAGCATGTCGACTTACTTAATCTAGACTTAACTTAGAAGGAATGACTAGTAATCAGAGCAGAAGAAGGTTGCTCTGATACCACTTTCTTGTCACGGCCGCGCCCGCTAAGGATAGCGAACTCGGGGAAATCGCGACAAAAGGGGGAGGGGATTTAGGAGCGGGATTAGAAAGGGGCATATCTAAACTTTTGATGACTCGACATTATATAATGCAAAAATTTAAGAATAATAGATATTGATGGAGGTCAAAGGGGGACATACATAAAATTACCCAAATGGGTACTCAAGGAGTTTGAGGATATTGTTAAACCATACACATTGTTTGATAAAAGACATGATATCTAGCAAAATCAGTGTTCGCAGCGGAAAAACAACAACTCGAGCATATGTATGACGACATATACTCCGCTCTAAATTACTCTTCCTAGATCGACAAAAGCTCCGCTTGCACACCACATCCCCGATCACAGCTCAACCTGCACATTTAGAAATACATGCAGGGCTAAGTACGAAAGTACTTAGTGGACACATGCCGAAATATACATATATGCATAATATTTTATTGTCAAGCCTTCTAACAGTAGTAAGATACGAGGGTTTTCCTTTAAAGACTCGTATTTACCAAAATATCATTTCTTTCATAAATAACCCGGGCAGGCATTTTAACCTCATTAATCACCATATCAGTAAACTCGTGCCGAGAGGTAGGCCTCCCTCTACGGACACTGTGATCGGCCAACCCGCTAGATGACTCACGATCACAAGGGTGTACACTAATTCCGAAGGGATTTGCGGTCCCATCCAGAATCCGAATTCGATTAGCATCAGATAGGTAATTAATAATAAAACATAAAGCATTTAGGCATTGACAATATCATTCAAAATCATAAGCATAAAGTTGTAACAATTCTATAATATGGTTTTAATTTTCGTAAGAAAGCCTCACCTGGTAGTGGTGACTCACGGCTAAGCCTTAGATTCTTGCGTTCAACCTTGATTCGGGAAAGAATAATGTAAGGTCTTAGTCCATGAAAAATCTAACATAATTGAGGATGCGTAATGCAATTATGCATGGCTCATATTCCTTTTTATTAACCAATTAACCCAACTAGGTTTCGTCCTATGAAGTCAAGTGATTAACTACGTTGATTCGTTCTCGTTAGGGCGTTCTAACTGTTCGTGAAGCATAATAATCCCTCTTTGTGTAAGCAAGGGAAGAAAATAACAAGGATTTTGAAACACCCTAGGTTCTCTTCTCTCTTTCGCGGTCCACTTTGCTTCTTCGCTCTCTGCTCTGGAGGTCAGCCCTGGCCTCTAAGTCATCTCTAGCTGAGTTAGCTCTGCGGCGAAGTGATTCCTCGGGGAGGAACGATTCCTCTGATGAAAGTGATTTCTCTGGCGAGGAACGATTCCTCTGGTGAAGTGATTCCTCTGGCGAGGTGATCCCTCAGGCGGTGTGATTCCTCTGGCGAAGCGATTTATCTGGCGAAGCGATTCCTCTGGCGAGGAGATTCCTCTGGCGAGTCGATTCCTCTGGCGAAGCGATTCCTCTGGCGACGCGATTTCTCTGGCGATGCGACTTCTCTGGCGACGCGATTCCTCTGGCGAGGCGATTCCTCTGGCGAGTCGATTCCTCTGGCGAAGCGATTCCTCTGGCGACGCGATTCCTCTGGCGACGCGACTTCTCTGGCGACGTGATTCCTCTGACGAGGCAATTTCTATGGCGAGGCGATTCCTCTAGCGCCTTGACTCCTCTGGCGCCTCGTCTCCTCTGGTCTGGCCATTCCTCTGGCCATTCCTCCGGCCATTTCTCTGACCATTTCTCTGCTCTGGGAAGAGCGATGGGGAGTCCAGTTTTCCAAAACCAGAATTCTCCGTCCTTATCTCGCCTCTATTCTCACTCGTATACAAACCTTAAACTCTACCTATGTGAGCACGCTGTGATTATCTATGTTTGTCTACGTTTAAAGCTAAAGTTCTTGTCGTTCATCAAGGTCTCAAGTTATAGATTCTAACAAGTCGTAACTTAACATGCTTTTTGTTCATTCGTTTACAGGCCACAAAACATGTTTTCTGGAGTGTGATGCATGCTGATTGGAGTAGAAACAAGGGTCGAAGATTACCTTGATATAGCGTGCTTTGGTCGGGTAAAGAATGATGGTTTCTTGCTTTTCTGATCGTCGAGGTTCAAACTGGAATGAAAGCTATGTTCTTAGGCTTGAAAACAAATAGAAGGGAACACGGTGAAGGGAGGAAAAAGGTCGTGTCTTACCTTGAAAGTGCAGCGAGGATCTTGGTCTTCTCTTCTCCGTGGAAGGCGTCGAGAGAGTGATGGAGCTCTTGCAATTTGCTGTTGGATTTCAGAGTGCCGAAAGGAGTGAAAGGGTGGCACAAAGGGGTTGAAGGGGAGTTTAAATAGGGGAGCTCGGCTGGTGCACTCGAGTGCCTAAGGGGAGGGCTCGGCTGGTAGCCCTGCCATGCGTGGAGTAGGGGAGACCCTTCAGTTGCTCGCCCAATGGAGGGGCTGCTGCTGCTGTTGCTGCTGTGCTGTGGAGGTGGAGTGTGGCTCTTCGGCTGCTGCCCAATGGGAGGAGCTGCAGCTGGCGTGCGGAGGGGCGAGGCCTTTCGGCTGCCCAGCCCAAGGCTGCTGCCGTGGCTGCTGCTGCTCTGACGTGGAGGTGGCGTGCGGCCCTTCGGCTGCTCGCCCAATGGGGGCTGTTTCCGTGGCCGTTGCCCACCTCACCCTCCTTCTTCCCTTTCTAATCCTAGGTGTAGCCGATATAGAGAGGTAGAGAGGTGTAGAAGTCGTGTGATGTGACCTAAGTGAAAGATCTAAATAAAAACCTCTAAGTGTTGGTTTCTCCGAAATAGAGAAATGGGTTTCGTTTTTGCTAAATGATAAATGCTAAATTAAATCCGTAGATTTAATTCGTTCGTTATTCTAATACTTAAATTAAATCCGTAGATTTAATTATCCTCAAAGTCGGAATTAATTCACGACTTGATAAATCATGCGAAGATAAACTCCATCTTGATAACACAACTTAGCTAAGTTGGTTATAACTCGGATTAATAATCATTCATCAACTCAAAGATTCTCATCGCGGTCTTAAACGCGCGGAAAAAAAAATATAAAGCATACTGTTAACTAAGTGACTTTGTTACCAAGATTCATAAATTCAGAAACACAATAGAAAACATAAAACTTCAGTTACTGGCAGATAGGTAAATAAACACACAATACTGTAATTAAAATACTGATAAAAGAGCGGGTTACTACAATACAAGAGAACTTAGTCTGATCAGACGAACTTTAAGAATCACAAACGAATTTAGTAAGCTTGGGCCTATTTCACAAAAACTCCCTTGCTGTACTGTTTATGATGGCATGACAATTTACAGTTTTATGATGCATGTATTTTATATTTAGGCATACGTGCCCACTGAGTACTCGAGTACTCAGCCCTGCATATATTTCTAAATGTGCAGGTTGAGCAGTGGCTGATGGAGATGAAGTGAAGAGCGGAGCTTTTGTCATAGGTTAAATGAATGAACTCTTGGATACATGTCTTCATACATGTAATCAGATTATGTTATTCCGCTGCGTACTCTTAGGTTTTATGTTCTTTCAGTTAAGCCAGTTTTATCTGAACCTACAAGTCTGTTCGAGTCTTGTGACTAAACATCAGGTGTATTATAAATTTTCCCTTCTCTAAACAAATTTTAGTTCAATCCTCTATTATTTGTTCACCCCTTTTTTCGCCGTCGATAACTGTGTCCTTAGTTACGTTTTCCTGGCTTATTTATCCTTAATTAAGTCCGGTCGTGACAGAAGCTCCCTTTCTATCGCCGTCGATAACTGTGTCCTTCGTCGCGGCTTCCCGGCTTAGTTATCCTTAATTAAGTCGAGTAGGGTCCGTGACAGAGTGGTATCAGAGCAGTTCGTTTGCTCTGAATCCAAGAGTTACCCAGTTAGTCCTAAATTTTATATCAGTTTGGAAGAGTCAGTCGACAAAAGCTCAGCACTTCATCGCATCGTCACGCTCAACAAGAAAGAAAGAGGTAATAATTTACGAACGTTGAAAGTTCACGTTTCATACGAATGTGCTGATGCTTACTTTTCAAGGTTTATGCTTTATTAATTGATTTGATATCTCAATAAACTTAGATGCGTTAAGAATGCATGATCACTGTTACGAGAAGAACAGTAGAAACTAGAAACTCAGTTATCTTTCACTATAGCCATAGTGAAGAGCCAAGAAAGAGGAAGAAAATCAAATGTCACTTGAAGAGACACGAGAATCCAATGAGAAGGTATGCAATAAGATGAAAAGAAGAGTGTCACACACGAGTAAGTGACACGGGCATAGCTCATTATTCGGGCTGTTCACGCGTGACAGAATACCGAACCAACTATTGCCTTACCCGACCAGAACTTAGTTGCGACATTGCTCTCAGCGATGAGAGTGACTTATGCAATTAGCTAGCGGTGGTGTGATGAGCTAATACTCATTTCAAATCCCTCAATTATCACCAGTTACGACATGAAGAGAACCTTCATGATTTATGTTCGAATTTCAGAGCTAGGCTCACGAGGGGTTATAACGCTTTGTGCATGATTCTTTAATATTACGATTAGAACTATTAGCTTACAGCTTTATATACTCGAAACCTTTCTGATTAAAGTTACCTATTACATTACTCGTGAGCATAATTTAGAACCCCTATTAATTACGATCACCTACTACGAATCGGAAAGATGAGATGTGACATGGGTAACTAGAAGTTACCAACCTTTATCATCGACTAGAAAATCGGCGCAAGTGCATAAGATGGGAGAAGTTCCCGAAAATGATTCAGAGGTAAATAGAGCTAGGGACATCAATAGCGGTTTGACGCATACATTAAGGGGATTGAGACCCTAATGAGACTCTAAGGGTATACTCAGGAAAAGTATACATACTTTAGCCTATCAGAGACATCGCCCTTGTTAGAACATCTTTGATTAGACGTTCAGTTTAGTAATTGTGACTGAGAAGTAATTGTGTTGGACCTCGCCAGTCCACATGACCAAAATCTCAGTAGTCGTCATATATGGGTCTCTACACCTATATATGTAAAACCTTCATCTGAAAAGCCAAACGGGTTCAGACTATTAGGTCATTTCGTTTCGACCTTTTAGTCAATTCATTTCTACCCTATGGTTATTCATTTCAATTGTTTGGCAAATTATTGGAACACTTTGCCCAATTGCCATTTGTGATTTGAATCATTGCGATCTACTAACTGTTGGTAGATTTTCTGTGACCCAAAGACAAGCAAGTATTCACTAGATTAAATCAGTCCGACACGAATGCCTCGACCCAAGGGTCAAGCACGTGATACTTTTAGACCGCCTCATATGTTTTTAGTAGGACGTTATTTGTGTATTTCGGAAACGATGATTGATCCGATGCTTATGTATGCCCCTATGTTGGCTCAGTTGTGTTGACTGGTACTAAAACACTGGTCCACTGGACGTAACGTGACTAAGTTCTTTTGTGATGATTTTTGCTAGACCACCAGTCCATCACGTGTAGTACCTGGATAGTTCAGTAGATCTTGATTTGAATGTTGATGTAAAAGTCCTCATCAAGGCAATTTTCCATAACTATTTAGTAACCTCATCGATCTTTTGCGGCAAGCTACTTCCGCCACATTTTACTCATATGTTAGCATGAGAAAGAGTATGAGCGAGTTTTGAGAACCAAGAAACGGGGTGCAGATTTGATGATATGCGTCTGAACGTTTTTCATAATGTAGTAACGACTATATGTCCACTCATCGGAATGCCACCAAGACGAGGGCATCCGAGAAGAGGGAGAAGAATTCCCCGAGATGATTAAAGAGGTCCAGTACCAGGGCCAGAACAAAATATCGCCCCACCATCCATACAACCAGAAGGTAGAATAGAGGAATTATTTCACAACAAAACCCACCTGCCTTCAGTAGGACATGACATCCAGCGGAAGCTGAGACTTGGACCAGGAAGGAAAGCACAGAGGGAAACGATGACAGCTGAACAACTGGAAAATTTTACGCGGGATCATTCTAAAACAGAGATATATGATAAGTATATACCCCATGGCTATCGCAAAAAGAGAAGGAAATTGGATTTTTAGTCTAAAGTAGGGAATAATGACCATTTCTCAGTACAATAGGATGTTCTGTGATATGTCGAGATATGCGCCAGAGCAAGTAGAGACGGAATAAAAGATGGGTGAAAAATTTTGTGCCGGTTAAAGGTACGAGATCCGGATGGCTTTGGCAAGCCATTGGGGACTACCTTACACGAAATCGCATAGCGGAACGATGGACAGGGAAGCAACAACGCCGAGAGCAAGACCAGTAACAATGCCTATGCCAACATCTCCACATAACTAAGATCTTAGTGGTTGCCAATCGAGATTTGCAATCTTGAAGAAGAGAGGTATCCCAATAGATAGACTCGCACCATAAGATCTTGCCTTATCCCGAAGAGCATAGTGACGACTAGGATGACTCAGTTTGTCATTAATTATCAACCACGAGGAAGTGATACTTTTACAATTAGAAGGATACACTAAGCGTTAAACTATCTTTTGACCTTGAATCGGTAGAAACAAAGCTGCTTCTAGAGTCTCGAGCGGAGAGCCGAAACAATTACTGTGTATAACGAAGTTTTCCATCGAATGTCAAAGCATGTTCCACGAGGGTGGACACCATTGAGAAACGCATAAAGAGGTTTGGAAACGAATTATGTCATGAGATATTGAATTTCCCTAACAAGCCAAACAGATTTTACGCAAGAGTAAGAAATGAGTGAGACTCTCATATTTTAGTCACTACTATCCATTGGTAAAAACCACGCACAGTCAAAGTATAGACTACCTTAGGATGGTCGTAAAGAAAACAAATGGGACAACAATAGCAATTGCCAAGCGAGAAGGAAGCTATGGCAATGGCAATCTTCCCAACAACAGAGCTAAGAAAAACCAGGGTACTCCTAAACAGATAGGAGATAACCAACAAAGGATCCTGCCCTGCCCAAAGTATGACAAGAACCCTAGAAGATGCTGCAATAATAATAAAGTGAAAGTGAAGATTGTTACACGGTAACCAGAAGGGCATTTTGCAAACCGTTGTTTAAATAAGGAACAAGAGACGGGCCTATGCTGAACTTGCTTGTCCAGGCTCCGTATATGCAAGCGACCCATGCCTTGCCCCAACCAAACAGTAGTAACCACGCTAGCAGCACCAGAGACAGCAACAACAACATGTACGACCCCGTCACGTTAGAAAGCCACGGAAAGCTGGAAAGAAAGAAGCTAATAAGTCCCCGTGGATTAACATGGGAAGGAGAAAGCCTGTCATCTCCACCCAGCGAACGACTAAAAGAAGATGTACCTAAGAAAAAGTATCCTATATTGATCATTTGTCGAGGATAGATGGCATTTTTTTAGTGGCTCAGAGGATCGAGTGCATTCTCAAAGATATACTTGAGACTTGGATACCACTTACTAAATTTTTTTTTTGACCAGAAGATGTACCTAAGAAAGCCTTCACAACCAGATTGGCCGTTATGAGTTCGTAGTGGTGCCTTTCGGATTGATCAATGCACCAATTCGTCTTAGTTTTCATAGATGATGACTCGACCTACTCGAAGAACGAGAAAGACCATGAGGAACACCTGAGGATAGTCTTAGAAACATTGGGAATAGAGACTCTTTATGCTAAGATCAACAGGTGCGAAATTTTTGGCTCGGTGAAGTCATATTTTTAGGGCATATCATGTTATCAGAAGAGATCAAAGTGGACCCCGAAAAGGGTACAAGTTGTACATGAGTGGAGACCACCTACAAATCCTAATGAGACAAGAAATTCTTGGGATTACCAGGTTACTATTGTAGATTCATAGGATGATTTTCCAAGATAGCAAGGCCAATGACACAAAGGCTTAGGAAATGAATCTAATTTTCTTGGATGAAAGAATGTGAGAAGCTTTCAAGAACTCAAGGAGAAGTTAACAACACGCTAGTGTTAGCCATTCCAATAGCTAACAAAGAATATGTGAATTATACGTACGCGTCCAAGAGGGGACTTGGTTGCATCTTGATGCAAGAAGAAAGAGTGATAGCTATGCATCACGACGGCTTAAGCCACATGGGTTGAACTATCCAACTCATGATCTAGAATTAGTTGTAGTAAAGACACCACCTATATAGATTTAGGTGCGAGATGTTCACAAACCACAAAAGCCTTAAGTACTTTTTCGAGCAGAAAGACTTGAACATGAGACAGAGGAGATGGCTCGAACTCGTGAAGGATTACGATTGCGGTATCAATTACCACCCAGGGAAAGCTAACGTAGTAGCTGATGCTTTAAGTCGTAAAACTCAATCCGAGTTAGGACTTCTTCTCACTCAAGAGGAGACGCTCGTAAAGGATTTTGACAGATTGAAGATAGAAGTGGTTCAACCACCAGCAACGACAAGAGCAATTATTGCAACTCTGGTAACCGTCCCAGACCTCAGAGAAAGGATCATCGGCGCCCAGAGAGCGGACAAAAGCTTGGAAAGGGTTCGTCTTAAGATCCGAACAAGCACGCCAGGAGGCTACCAAGAGGCAACGAATAACGCCGTTCTTTTGAAGGAAGATTGTGTGTTCCCCATAAACGAGGAACTCAGAAACGAGATCATGAGTGAAGCTCATGACACACCCAGAATGGAAGTGGGAGCACATAGCGATGGATTTCGTGACGAGTCTACCCAAGACAAGTAGGGGTAGCACATCTATTTGGGTAATAGTAGACCGTCTCACGAAGTGCGTTTTTTTTATATATACCGATTCCAATTACCCATGGATCGAAGAAGCTAGCCCAATTGTACATCCGTGAGATTGTACGGCTACATGGAATACCAATATCCATTACTTCGGGTAGAGATTCAAAATTTACTTCTAGATTTTGGATCAGCTTGCAGAAAAAGTTGGGAATCAATGCTGCCATTGATCGAGTTTACCTACAATAATAGTCATCAGGCGACCATTGATATAGCACCTTACGAGGCGCTTTATGGACGGAAGTGTAGATCGCCACTTTACTAGGATGAAGTGGGTGAGAGAAAAGTTTTAGGACCAGACATGGTCGATGAGATGGTTGAGATAGTCCGCTAGATCAAACACTACAACAAAAAATGGATTTCCAGACACCAAAAAGTGCCCCAATATATGCTTTATTGGGGCACTTTTTATTTTCGGGGCACTTAGTACATGTGCCTCCAGGTATCGTGTCCCAATAGGGTTGGGGACACTTTTTATGTGCCTCGATATCAATAGATTACCCGACAATTTAATATGCCCCGAGATTGATTTGTAGAGGCACATAAAAGTGTCCTCTAAAATATTTCGAATCCTATTGTTAAGTTTATAAGGATATTTATTTGTGCCTTGAAAAGAAATATTGGGGCACTTATTTGTATATTGGGGCACTTATTTGTGTCCTTTGCTTAAATATTGGGACAAAAAATGTGTATCTTAAAGTTCGTTTTATGTCCCCAAATTAATGTTATGGGACACTTATTTGTGTCTTTTGCTCAAGTATCGGGACACAAAATGTGTATCCTTAAAATTCTTTTTATGTCCCTAGATTAATATTATGGGGCACTTATTTGTGTCTTTTGATTAATGTTATATCCCTCAAAATTCATTTTATGTCTCAAGATTAATATTATGGGGCACTTATGTGTTTCTTAATATGAACATATTAGGCACTTATGTTAACATTCGAAATAAATTAGAAGTTATAATTAAAATACTGAAACAGCTACAAAGTTGATGTAACAAGAAAATAAATTAAAGCATCCATAAATGAAGAATATCTTGCACATAAACCACTCATCTATTCAACAAGTGAATAAATCAACCAACCAACTTTAAAGAAGAGAAACATTGTCACTATGCTAGAGGCTGATACAATTTCTGGTAGTTGGCTTCAAGTGCTGCTGATCTCCTCAAAAAATTTGCCTTCAACTCATCATGTTGAGTCTGCAAACACAAGCAGACTTTCAAAATTATCAGAAACGCATTATTCAAAACAGGCATCAAAAGGCAGCTGTAACAAGGAAAACAAATCATTAAAGTAGCATGTACCAAAAAAAAAGATCGACAAAAAATTATTTGAAATAGGGGTTTTCATTATTATTTCAATGATAAAGCCAGAAACAAAGACAGTTAGTTCCTCATCAAATCCTTAAGCAACCATAGTGTAGAACAAGGAACTTCTTCCAAGAGAAAATTATTTAAGTTCTTATTTTCTCCAACCCCTCCACCCCCCACACCTACACACCCATGCAAAGAATAAAGAAAGAACAAATAGACAGAAAAAGAATATTACATACGCACACATCATGCATCCAATTTATTGACTTAGGGAAATTGGTTTTGCTATAACCTAAAGGAGATTTTTGGAAACAGGATAAGCTGCTCTTGATCATAAAAGCATATAAACAAGGATAAAATGTATAGCATTACCCTGGTTGGGTCAAATCCAAATCCACCCATTTGCATCATCCGTTGTGTATCATCAGTTGCTGATGAAGATCAAGTAACTGTGTTAGTTTCCCATCAAAAGTATTTTCTTCGTCATAGTAATTGACTAGTATATTGTTGGTTCTACAACTCTTTTTCCCATTTGTTTAAATACCAACAAAGAAATAATATAGAGGATTGGCAAAAAGGAGTACCATTGTCTTCTCCAAGAATAAGACTAAAGAGACCTCTTAGCCCAAAAAGATTGAGAAAATACCTGCCAAGAAAAAAATATTAATCACTATATACATCAGTCATAATCTTAAAGCCAACCAACAACAACAGTGGTTCACTTTTTCTATGAGTTTTTCGTTCATGATAAGAGAGAATACTAGGATCGACTGCTGAAAATTATCATGAGATATTGCGACCATTCTGGTAAGAAAATTCGCTCCCTATATGTCTTGCAACAGAACATAAAGGTGGTGAAGCTATGCTTATAAATATTTATCTTAAACGGGTCAAAATGACGAAGGATTCAAAAGAATTAACTTGATATTAAATTAGTATTAGTGTAATTATTTTTACTCTAAAAATCACAAAGTTAGAACAATCCAAAATAGTTAACTTGATATTGAATTATAGCTTAGAATGAAAGGTGCCTCCATTTTTATTTATCAAGTGATATAACACAGAGCAAATAGGAAAGTTTGTCTTTTTTTTTAGCAAAGAGCAAATAGGAAAATTACCCTGAAAAGATCACCCCTCAAAGGTTGGACAAACATTGATGAGCTTGCCCCTTTACCCTGAAAAATACAATGAATTAATTTCTATAAGAACATAGATTATATGATCTCAGTTATAGTTGCAATGATGAGAACAGTAATGATAATTAAGAAGCAATGGCATATCAGATGCAGCAAGGACCGATTCTGGCCTCTCCCAATCGACTCACTTCGAAGGGCTAGAACACTAACTGCGATTGATTGCTCTTCACCATAGAAGGTAGCAGAAAGTAGATGCAAGATGTTCGCGGCGCAACAAACGGCAGAAATCAGCGGCTCACCAACGACGACGGCGCAGCAGGAGGATGTCGACGGCGCAACAATAAGTAATAAGTGAAGGGTTGGGAAATTAGTGATGAAAAAAATACAAAATCAAAAATTGTGAGATAAAATGAGAGAAGAGTGAATGGTTGTGAAATTGGTGGGTACCGTGAAAATTGGAAGAGGGAACGAGAAGTAGGAGACGAATTACATTTACAGCTCCTCTCTCTTTTCTTTTCGATTTCACTTTCTCTATCTAGGATATTAGTATCTTACCGATTGGATACTGCTGCCGGCGTGACGGGGAGGCGGCTGCTGGCGGCGCGGCGCGAGGGGATGCGTCAATCGAAGGGTTCTGACCCGACGACTCCGACCGAGAGAGCAGCGGCCCGGCGGGTTCAGGGCAAAGGATCAAACTGAACTAGGGATTGAGATTTGAAGGTTGGGGCGGTGGGTTTGAGTAGTGAAGTAGCAAATACCCTATAAAATGAAAATTGAAATGAATATTGGGGAGGTGGGTTTGGGCTTGATTTTTTGAAGTGTCGTGCCCCATTAAAAAATTGACCAAGTGCCTCAACAGTAATTTTTGGAGGCACTAAATAAAAAATGTCCCTATTAAAGTGTCTCAATATCTATTTTTTGTTGTAGTGAAAGGACGAATAAAGAAGGCACAGGATAGACAGAGATCTTACGCCGTTTCACGCCAAACCGAGTTACGTTTTGAAGTAGGAGACAAGGTCTTCCTAAAGGTATCCCCCACCAAGGGAAAACTACGTTTGATGTCAAGGGAAAGCTTAGATTCCGATTTATAAGATCATATAAGATTCTAGAGAAGATAGGTCCAGTGGCCTATAGGTTGGCGTTATCGCCAAGTTTTGGAAACGTCCACAACGTTTTTCACGTATCACCACTCAGGAAGTACGTTCACGATCCAATGCATGTGATCCACTAAGAAGAGATGATCCTTAGCCCAGACTTGAACTATGAAGAAAAACCCTAAGCTTTTTTTTAGTAGAGATATGCAAATTTCGGGACGAAATTTTGATAAGAGGGGTAGGATGTAGTGACCCGCTCTTTTATCAGTATTTTAATTACAATATTGTGTGTTAAATTTTCTATCTGCCAGTAATTGAAGCGTTTTATGTTTTCATCTATGTTTATGAATTTCGTATTTTGGAGACAGAGTCAGTACACTAGCAAGCATGCAATTATTTATCTTCGCGTGTTTAAGACCGCAATAAGAATCTTTGAGTCGATGAATAATTATTATTCAAAGGTTGTAATACCCCGGATTTTCGATCCTAGGTTTCACATGATCCTATTGATATTACTAGGATATGATAGATCCCTGATTCCCGGTTAAAAAGAATAATTATCCTAGCGATGATTTAATGAGTCTTGATGCCTAGGTTTTCTCTTAAGAAAGTCGGTAAATAAGAAGATGATTATTTTTATTTTTTCCGTGTGTTGTTGTTTTCAATAAATAGGTATATTTATTTTCATTTCAAAGTATGAAAAGCAAAGTGCATATTTATTTCTAATACGAGTTTGTTTTAGTTCGGGTTTGAGCGATTACGGGCCGTATAGAGGGCCAAGGGTGGGCCGATTTTTAGAGAGGCTTGGACCGATTTTAAGGCCCTATTTTAGAGCCCAAATGCAGCCCATTTCAGCCCCAAAGCCCACTTACACATCAGCCACCTTTCTAAATTCAAAAGGGGACAAGAACCATCATGACTTGGCATTGGAACTACCAAATTGCATGCCACAAGGTACCTTCCATTGGTGGCAGCCACCCCCACCCTATCCTACCCCAAATTTTCGTGCATAGCCTCCCCAAAAGCAAGAGTGGCTGCAAACTTCTCCCATTCCATTCATTTTCACTCCAAGAAAGTGCTAAGGCAAGAAAGTGCTCTCACTCTCTTCTCCCCTCTCCATTTTCGTCCCTCCACATCTCCCCCACTCCCAAGACTCTTCTCCCACCATTATCACACTCCATAGAAGCCCTTGAAGCCCCAAGAGGAGTATCAAAGCAAGGGAGAGCATGGGAAAACTAGGGCGTAAAGTTACAGTGAAGGTTGTGCTTCGAGGGTGAGTTTTCTTTTGTCTTCTCAACTGAAAATACTTTAAGACCACGGATTTTTTACACATATGTGTGCTATATTGTGTGAGGATATGTTTTATGGTCTTGGATGTTTATTTTGGTAGAGTTTATTGGGTGAAAAGTCGTGCATGAGGTAAAGCTGCGAATCTGCCATAAGCACACTGCTCCGGCAGTATTTTGCAAGGCGATTTCAGCCTTCCAAACGGTGCCCAAAACTTCCCAAATTAATTATGTATCATGTTTTATATGTTTTCGACACTATGGTATATTTTCAGAATTTTTAGAGCTCTTATGATTTATTTATGAATTGTTAAACATCACTGCCCGTCTGGAATGCATTTCTGGTAAACAATCTTTGGGAGGCCATAAGTCACGTTTCAATCGGTAAAACCCTTTGACACATTAATATCATACTCTAGACTCCCTTATCTTTCGTTTGAAACTGGCCTCACTATTTTTGGGTGAGGGAAATGCCCGGTATAATTCTTTGAAGTCTAGTTCTTATTCTGTGTATCCTCCAGTAGGTTTTACAAACCTACGACTTTGAGGTGGCAAAGGCCAACCTAAATCTTTGATTCTCAAGACCATTTTTATATTGAATATCCATTGACATGTTGGGAACTTATTTGTTCAATTGTAGAATTTTTGGTAAAGCCTAAAGTGGTTTTTCTGAATTAAACTTTGAATCTGCCGAACTTGAACTCTTTTTGTGCACTGAACTTTGGATGTTAATATCTCCTAAACCATGAATCTTCTTGGGGTAAATTCAACTGGAGAGTGTCACACTCTCTCCCTAGTTTTCAGATTGACCCTTGGAGTTCCAAGTGGCCTTTTGTAATGGGAGATATGAATTTTTAAAGAAGGCCCATTGACTTGGTTCTAATCTGGAAATCTGAAATTTCCAGATTTTTGCTTGTTAAGTACCCATCTTTGAGTGGGCATATCTTGCTCGTTTGAACTCTGTTTCATTCGATTCAAATTGGAGAATGATCCTTGAAATGTCTAGTTTCCAGAATGTCCTTTGGAGCCTCATTTAGAGATCCGAGGCAGAATTGGTGTCTGTTGCAAAATAGCCCCTTAAGAGCTCAAGTTGTTGAATTATTTTCTAAGTTTGAAAGTTGGTTTTAAAGGATGTTTCATGAAATATTATGTATATGTGCATGACGAGTTTGGGATATGTTTTGTGCAAAGTTTTCATGAAAATGAGTGAGTTAACCTAGATAAGGCATCAAGATAAGCTAACGTATGTAAAATGCATAATCCCTAGTTCGATTTTGCGTTGTAAGTCCGGGAATAGGTTGACCTAGAGATCCCAAGTAGACAACGGTTTTTGTTATCCATGATATGTGCTAAGAGTTAAGAACTCGTCTTGTAGGAATTGGTTCACAGGACGGTACCACCGCATAAGATCACCTCTCTTCCACACTGAGGATCAGGTAGGCATTACTTTACTATACATATATAGAGATCCCCTGCGTATCGTAGGCCTCTTATACGAATCAATGCATGAGATGATTTAACTGTTAATTTCAGTTTTATATATCTATCAAACAAGTTTAATGCTACTGTTTGAACAAGTTATTTCGTTACAAAATCTTTGAATTAAAGTTATTTCAAGTGTTGTCTTGCCATAAAATGTTTCAATTTTAGTATGATATCTATCTGCTTTGGCTTTGCCAATGATGTAATCGAATTCGGGTCTTGAGCAGTTGATAGCTATCCTGCCTTGACTAGTGTACACCAATGACCGTGAGTCATCTAGCGGGTTGGCCGGTCAAGTGTTCGTGAGAGGTGGCCACCTCTCCGACACACAGTTCCAGATATGATAGAATACAAGAGAACTTAGTCTGATCAGACGAACTTTAAGAATCACAAACGAATTTAGTAAGCTTGGGCCTATTTCACAAAAACTCCCTTGTTGTACTGTTTATGATGGCATGACAATTTACAGTTTTATGATGCATGTATTTTATATTTAGGCATACGTGCCCACTAACTACTCTCGTACTCAGCCCTGCATATATTTCTAAATGTGCAGGTTGAGCAGTGGCTGATGGAGATGAAGTGAAGAGCGGAGCTTTTGTCATAGGTTAAATGAATGAACTCTTGGATACATGTCTTCATACATGTAATCAGATTATGTTATTCCGCTGCGTACTCTTAGGTTTATGTTCTTTCAGTTAAGCCAGTTTTACCTGAACCTACAAGTCTGTTCGAGTCTTGTGACTAAACATCAGGTGTATTATAAATTTTCCCTTCTTTAAACAAATTTTAGTTCGATCCTCTATTATTTGTTCACCCCCTTTTTTCACCGTCGATAACTGTGTCCTTAGTTACGTTTTCCTGGCTTATTTATCCTTAATTAAGTCCGGTCGTGACAGAAACTCCCTTTCTATCGCCATCGATAACTGTGTCCTTCGTCGCGGCTTCCCGGCTTAGTTATCCTTAATTAAGTCGAGTAGGGTCTGTGACAGAGTGGTATCAGAGCAGTTCGTTTGCTCTGAATCCAAGAGTTACCCAGTTAGTCCTAAATTTTATATCAGTTTGGAAGAGTCAGTCGACAAAAGCTCAGCACTTCATCGCATCGTCACGCTCAACAAGAAAGAAAGAGGTAATAATTTACGAACGTTGAAAGTTCACGTTTCATACGAATGTGCTGATGCTTACCTTTCAAGGTTTATGCTTTATTAATTGATTTGATATCTCAATGAACTTAGATGCGTTAAGAATGCATGATCACTGTTATGAGAAGAACAGTAGAAACTAGAAACTCAGTTATCTTTCACTATAGCCATAGTGAAGAGCCAAGAAAGAGGAAGAAAATCAAATGTCACTTAAAGAGACACGAGATGTGACATGGGTAACTAGAAGTTACCAACATGGGTAACTTCTAGAAGTTACCAACATTTATCATCGACATGGGTAACTTCTAGAAGTTACCTACTACGAATCGGAAAGATGAGATGTGACATGGGTAACTAGAAGTTACCAACATTTATCATCGACTAGAAAATCGGCGCAAGTGCATAAGATGGGAGAAGTTCCCGAAAATGATTCAGAGGTAAATAGAGCTAGGGACATCAATAGCGGTTTGACGCATACATTAAGGGGATTAAGACCCTAATGAGACTCTAAGGGTATACTCAGGAAAAGTATACATACTTTAGCCTATCAGAGACATCGCCCTTGTTAGAACATCTTTGATTAGACGTTCAGTTTAGTAAGAAGAATGAAAGTGCTGACTAAGATCATTACATGCCTTAGTACTATGTGAGGTGACCCATATCCTATAAGATGCTCAGAAAAGAAAAGTCCATTTTTGTGGGAGATTGATAATTCGAAAGGTCCCTCGCAAGGGCACGAGTATACTTCAAATTATATGATTACATACAAGCGCTATGTGAATGAATGCTAAGTATTAGAAGTCCCACATTAAGATCATTTAGAGGAAGTTTGTTAAGTAAGCTTGATTACAGTTGAGAAGTCTTACTTTGCTTATAGAAGATTTTAAGGAAGGATGTTGATTTAGAAACCAGACTTCAAGCTTGAGAATCTTCCAAACATTCTCAAGGATAGGTTTTAGATGTTAAGGAGAAAGTAGAGATTTTATACCAAAAGTACCTTTTGCAGCCAATGATCAAGACCTACCAAGTTCAGAAAAGTATTTCCATGTGACTGAGAAGTAATTGTGTTGGACCTGGCCAGTCCACATGACCAAAATCTCAGTAGTCGTCATATATGGGTCTCTACACCTATATATGTAAAACCTTCATCTGAAAAGCCAAACGGGTTCAGACTATTAGGTCATTTCGTTTCGACCTTTTAGTCAATTCATTTCTACCCTATGGTTATTCATTTCAATTGTTTGGCAAATTATTGGAACACTTTGCCCAATTGCCATTTGTGATTTGAATCATTGCGATCTACTAACTGTTGGTAGATTTTCTGTGACCCAAAGACAAGCAAGTATTCACTAGATTAAATCAGTCCGACACGAATGCCTCGACCCAAGGGTCAAGCACATGATACTTTTAGACCGCCTCATATGTTTTTAGTAGGACGTTATTTGTGTATTTCGGAAACGATGATTGATCCGATGCTTATGTATGCCCCTATGTTGGCTCAGTTGTGTTGACTGGTACTAAAACACTGGTCCACTGGACGTAACGTGACTAAGTTCTTTTGTGATGATTTTTGCTAGACCGCCAGTCCATCACGTGTAGTACCTGGATAGTTCAGTAGATCCTGATTCGAATGTTGATGTAAAAGTCCTCATCAAGGCAATTTTCCATAACTATTTAGTAACCTCATCGATCTTTTGCGGCAAGCTACTTCCGCCACATTTTACTCATATGTTAGCATGAGAAAGAGTATGAGCGAGTTTTGAGAACCAAGAAACGGGGTGCAGATTTGATGATATGCGTCTGAACGTTTTTCATAATGTAGTAACGACTATATGTCCACTCATCGGAATGCCACCAAGACGAGGGCATCCGAGAAGGGGGAGAAGAATTCCCCGAGATGATTAAAGAGGTCCAGTACCAGGGCCAGAACAAAATATCGCCCCACCATCCATACAACCAGAAGGTAGAATAGAGGAATTATTTCACAACAAAACCCACCTGCCTTCAGTAGGACAGGAGATCCATAAGCTTGCCTATCTTCTAATATCTTCCCCTTTAGTCAAAGTCCTAGGTGCATCTCATTAGGTCTTTCATGGGTTGTAATGTGGCTTAAGGCATAAGGTGAGGATTTTTGGTACGAGGCTAAGGTCATACTGAACTTCATTCTGGGCATCTGACTTCCCAAATTCTTTTGATCCTTGCCTATTCTTATGGGCCTAAGCACATTCTTCCCTTTATTCTTCCTCTCTTTTTTTCTTTTTCTCTTTCCTTTTCCTTTTATTTCTTTTTCTCTTTCTGGACTTTTCTTTGTTTTGGGATTTAGATTTCCCATTTTGCATTTTCTTTGCACTAGTCCTGCCCATAGGATCCATTACACCATTCTCCCTTTCTTTTTGTTTTGCCCTTAAGTTCAGTTTTGACCGGGATGGCTCAAATTTAGGCAAAATTATAAGTGAATTCAAAAGAATTATTAAGCTCAAAATGGTTGCAAGTGATAGATGTAGGGTTGGTCAGTCTGGCTTAGTGGGCTTAAAGAAAGAAAAATGCCTAAATCATTCAATACACCTAGACTGTGTACACAAGGTTCGATCAAGAATCAAGGCAAGTTATAGCATTCCCCTTAATCAAGATGTCAAAATTCACACAATGAAAGAAAGAATTGTTTTGGCATAAAGTAACAATTTAAAAGCTCAAATCCTCACAAGGTATGCCCAATTCCCTATACATCGTCCTCAACTACATACGGCATAGAGTTTGCTTAATCTTATTCACAAAATTGCACTTTCAAATCATCACAACTGAGTAACCTCAATTGTACAGCATGCTTGACACAAACTTTAAAACATAAAAAGATACCAGGTCTTCCCTCCCACTCACACACTTTGCCTTAAGGCAAAGGGTGTGAGAACAAGGATTACCTGGTAAAACCACAACAGACGTCTTGGCCCCCCCCCACACACACACTTTGCTTTGAGCAAAGTGGGTGTGTAGAAGGGGTCAAGGAAAACACAAACTAAACAGGCAAACAACAGAAGCACAGACTCAAACGAACTAACAGAACACAAACACAAAGACACAATAAAACAAAACAAACTAAAAACTAACATCCTAGGGAGGGTATAATTCAAGGAGCAGGTGCAGGCGGATACCTGAACCCTTGATGCTTGAAGAAGGCTAGAAGGGCCTTCTGGGTTGCTGCCAGTGCTTTTTGGGTCTCCACTATCATGGATTCAATCCTGTCCAGCTGACTCCCCTCATCCTCTGACTCTGATTCCTCAATCTTTTCCTTCCCTTTTCCAACAGCGGGGCTTTGGCCTTCGGCTGCTGAACATTCCCTCTCATCAGGATTGATAAATTTTGGCACACCCCGATCAATTCTGACATCTTTCATGCGGATCAGAGCTTCGATGTTCAGCTTCTCTGGCTCAACTTTGGTGTTCCCCTCTTCGATCTCAATTTCATTCACCTTGGCAAAAGCGGTGGTGAATTGAATGCAGGAAAGCCTCTGATTTGGCTTGCTGATTATGGAATCGATGTGCTCAATCAGAAAGGCCCCAAAATTTAGCCTCACCCCGCTGTGCATAGCCCACAGGATGTAGAGATCCTTCGTGGACATAGCATTTTCGCTGTCGAGCTTGCCGAAGAGGGAGTACGAGAGAATGCGATGGCAAACCCTCAGGGCTGAATCGCGAATCCTGTGCCCCTTAACCTTCTGAGTTCTGAACTGGCCTCCATCTCCTATTCCTGCCCACATTTCATCCCATTCCTGTGCAGTGAATGTGGGGATTCCTCTCTTCGCCTCTTTGTAGTCCTTCTTCTGCAGATCCTTAAGCCTAATCATCCCAAGATTTTGGTTGAGCTCATTCACGGACATGTCTCTGATCTCCCCATTCATGGAGAAACTCATGCCCAAAGGACCACAGGCTTGGTTGATGTCCACCTGCACTGATTCAAATACTTCTCTCACCACCTCCTCGTAAGCGTGCCCTGGCCAATCCAAGAATGCCTTCCATCCGATGTTGTTGAAATACTCCTTTACCTTGTCCACTATGCCCAGGGGTTTTAGTGCGTCCATATCCGGAATCTTGGGCACAGCAATCTCTCTCTCCGCCATCTTCTTGCTCCTTGGTGTAGATGCCGGTTCTTCCTTTATCATTCGGATTGGGTTTGGGTCTAACACCTTCTTCCTCCTTTTTGCCGGAGTTTCTTCTTGCTCCTCGCCGGAATCTCCCTGTTCTTCGCTCTCTGCAGCCGAACCAGATGGTTCGTTTCCTTCAGTGGATGATTCTTTGGCTGGCGTGACCGATTTCTCGGCTGCCGGCTTCTTCCTCTTCTGGACAGCTGTGATGCGCCTTTTCTTGGACGTCTCTCCCTTGCTTTCCTTCGCCTTGTTCGGTGTCGCTTTGCTCTCTCCTTCAACTACATGCTGGTCTCCGTCGCCGAGAGTAGGGACGTTGATTTCCGCCGTGAGTTGCTCGATTGCATGTTCGTCTACTGGCGAGGGGCTCTCGGTTAGCGCTGGGGTATTGGATGAGGGAGTAGGTGTGGTTTCCATCGGAAATGGTTCTTTATGTGGGGTTTTCTTCAGTGCTTTTGGTTTTGACGGTGAGGGGTTTTCTCCGGTAAGGTCGATTTCTGTTCCGTCGGGTATTCCTCTAAGTTTGTTTTTGGGTCTGGTGGATACCATGGTGGCTGATGGTGGTTTTGGTATTCGAAAGGTCGGGAAGGTGGTGGTGATTATGGGAAGTTGGCTAGTTAGGGGAATGACGTCGTGGTAGGGGTTTTTAGGGTTTTTGGGGGATGTAAAGGGCTGACAACTGTCACTTGATGTGACGTGCGTCTGGTGATTTCAGCCGCGTTCTGCCCGAGAGCCCCCTTTTGTCCTGGAATCATTGCTTCTTCCATCGACTGTCCTTTTGCCCATAACTCCTTCCTTGTTTCTGCAAGACAACTTCATACTTTCGCGAAGGCGGGAAACTAAAACTCGCCCACAGCTGTGGGCATAACCGGGTTCCTAGGCAAACAAAAAACGAAAAACGAAACAAACTAAAAGTAAAGAATAAAACTAAACGGAAATACCAGGTTACCTCCTGGCCAGTGCCCTATTTATCGTCCTGGGCATGACGTGGTACCTTCCAATTAATCCGAGGTGCTTGTGGCTAGGTCGAGATCCACTTCTTCCCCAGCGTCGGGCTTATGCCCATAATAGGCCTTCAATCTTGGTCCATTCACCTTGAACACTTTCCCTGATTTTGGATTTTCGATCTCAACGGCTCCATTTGGGAATTGGGTCTTCACCATGAATGGGCCGGTCCACTTTGTACTCAGCTTGCCTTTTGTGAATTTGAACCGTGTCTGGTACAGAAGGACCTCTTGCCCATAGCTGAATTGCTTGCTTGTGATCAAGGTATCATGGCTCTTTTTCATTCTTTCCTTGTAGAGTACAGCATTGTCATATGCCTCCCTCCTGATTTCTTCGAGCTCTTGAATCTCTAGCTTCCTTGCTTGCCCTGCTTTGTCCCAATCATAGTTTACTTTGTTCACTGCCCAGAACGCCTTGGCTCCAATTCCACCGGTAAATGACACCTCTTGCCATACACCATTCGATATGGCGACATCCCGAATGGAGTTTTATATGCAGTCCGGTATGCCCATAAGGCATCTTCCAACTTGAGACTCCAGTCCTTCCCTGTTGGGCCAACGGTCTTTCGCAAAATCGTTTTGATTATGCGATTTGAAAGCTCGGCCTGTCCATTGGCTTGTGGGTGATAGGCTGTCGAAACTCGATGTTGGACTCCATACTTTTTGCACAAGTTTTCGACCGAGAAATTGCAAAAATGAGATCCTTGGTTGCTGATGATTGCTCTGGGTACACCAAACCTGCAAAAGATGTTAGTCTTCAAGAAATTCACCACTACCTTTGAATCATTCGTTGGGGATGCTTTTGCCTCCACCCATTTGGAGACATAATCTACCAAAAGTAGGATGTACAAGTTTCCTCTCGAGCTGGAAAGGGGCCCCATGAAATCCATTCCCCAAATGTCAAAGATTTCCACGGGCATAATGGGCATCATGGGCATTTCATTCCTCCTGGTGATGTTCCCTTCTCGCTGGCATTGCGGGCAACCCTTGCAAATGGTATAGCTGTCCTTAAAGATAGTTGGCCAATAAAAACCACACTCCAGAACCTTAGCTGCAGTCCTCTTATGCCCAAAGTGTCCCCCACACTCCTTCGAATGGCAGAATTCTAGGATGCTTCCTTGCTCCTCTTGTGGAATACATCTCCGAAGCATTTGATCTCCGCATTGCTTCCACATGTATGGCTCGTCCCATATGTATTCTCTGCTATCTTTGGCCAATTTCTTCCTCTGGGCATAAGTATACCCAGGGGGTACATACCCAGAGCAGAGATAATTGCTCAAATCAGCGTACCACGGATCTTCTCTTCTTCCCTGGGCATAGAACAATTGTTCATCCGGGAACGTCTCCTTGATTGGTTCCCCTTCTTCCTTCCTCACGATCCTACTGAGGTGATCAGCCACTTGGTTCTGTGCTCCAGCTTTGTCCTTTATCTCCACGTCGAACTCTTGTAGTAGCAGAACCCATCGAATCAGCCTGGGCTTAGATTCCTTCTTGGCCAGAAGGTACTTCAGAGCCGCATGATCGGTGTAGACTGTGGTCTTTCCTCCAAGCAGGTAAGATCTGAATTTTTCAAAGGCGAACACCACTGCCAACATCTCCTTCTCTGTCGTGGAATAATTTACTTGAGCTCCATTCAGTGTCTTCGAGGCATAATAGATGACGTGACTCTCCTTTCCCCGCTTCTGCCCAAGCACTGCCCCTATGGCATATCCACTGGCGTCGCACATAACCTCAAAAGGCATTCCCCAGTCAGGGGGTTGTATTATGGGTGCGGAGATTAGATTGTTCTTCAAGATCTGGAACGCCTCCTTGCAATCCTCATCAAAATTCCACTCCACTTCATTTTGTAGCAGCCTTGTCATAGGTTGGGCAATTTTTGCAAAGTCCTTCACGAACCTTCTGTAGAATCCAGCATGCCCAAGGAATCCTCGTAGCTGCTTAATGTTCGTTGGATATGGTAGCTTGGCAATGATTTCAATTTTTGCTTTGTCCACCTCTATTCCTCTGCCTGATATCACGTGTCCAAGCACAATTCCTTCTCTGACCATGAAGTGGCACTTCTCATAATTCAACACCAAGCTCTTGTCCACGCACCTCTGCAGTACCTTTTCCAGATTGTCTAAGCACGAGTCGAAAGTTTGCCCATACACCGTGAAATCATCCATGAAGACTTCGATGCAATTCTCTAAGAGGTCAGAGAATATGCTCATCATGCATCTTTGGAATGTGCCTGGGGCGTTGCATAGCCCAAATGGCATCCTCCGATAGGCAAACGTCCTAAAAGGGCAAGTGAATGTCGTTTTGCCCTGGTCCTCCTCTGCGACCCAAATCTGCATGTAGCCTGAGTATCCATCTAGAAAGCAAAAATATTGATTCCCCACAAGTCTTTCCAGCATCTCATCGATAAAGGGTAAAGGGAAGTGATCCTTCCTTGTCTTCTGGTTTAGCTTGCGGTAATCGATACACACCCTCCAGCCGGTCTGCAATCTTGTAGCAATCAATTCTCGAAATTCATTCTCCACCACTTGTATGCCCGACTTCTTGGGCACAACGTGCACTGGGCTTTGTAGGAATATTAAATTGAATTAATACTCGATTGCCCGATGATCGTTTCCTTGATTATTATTAATTCATCATACAACGATTAAATCCTAACATGCTCCTATGAATTTAACAGCTGCACACAGGTGTTAGGAAAACTTACTTGAGAATCGGATGCACAAACTGTTGATGATCGTGTCGAAAGAATCTGACTCCAGCTCTGATCTTCTCGACTGTATCCCGCTTAATTCCCAACGTTGGATGGACAACGATCTATGAAAGTCCCAAGAGAGAATGCTCCACACGTTTTCCTGCGCCTCCCACAGCTCTCAAAGCCCTAATTTTTATCAGTCTGTTTTCCTGAGAGCTGATAGCTGTATTTAATTAAAATTAAATACGCGTGGCGCCTAGAAATCTGTAATAGGCGTTCCTTCTCTTCTTCTATGGCTAGGAGACTTTGGGCCAGTCCAGGGACCCGATACAAGGAATAAAGATGGGCCTCAAATAAATTAATTTATCTATGGTCAGCCCAGACCAAAATTAATTTATAAATATCAGTTCATTCCACTAGAGAACCAATACTGACTTACCCATTTATTGCCGGTGATGAGTCGGGGGGCTTGTATTTAGACTTATTAAATCTCCGTATTTAAAATATCCGACATCCATTAATTAATTAGAGCTGTGACAGCTTAAATTAATTAATCTCTTTATAAATCCTTAAGCAGTACCACTCAAACTTTATTATTACGCCTGAACTTAATCAACCTGCAGGGTTTAGCGCAATAAACCTTATTGAGCTCCTTAAGGGGATGTCATTATCCTATACCAGATACGGGTACTAATACAGATAATCAAATATCATATATTAACCGCTATCACCCAAGATACAGAGTACTCGAGTTAGTATATAACTTTCACCCATAGTAAGTCAAAGTGATATACGAATTAACATATATATCTGAATACTTATTAGTATTAAGATCTTATGAGTCACCGAGATCTTGATTCTTCACTTATGTCAGATAGAAGAATACATCTCACTGTTGGTCCTATCAATACGTAATGACGTACCAGTATAGACAAGTAGCCAAGACAAACTACTTCGATCTATACTGCAGCCTAAACCAATAACTTGTCCTAGAGTTATTTCGGCTGTGATCATATTATATCTCTTAAGGTTATTCCAATTATATGGTCTTCTGTGATCTACAACACACCATATAATCTACTTATATAGAGATAAAGAACATACATATGCAATCATGAACACAATCAGATAGGAGATTAGATAGTCAACTTAGGAAACATTGTATACAAGCATAAAACGTTCTTGCTTTCAGTATACAAATCCAACAATCTCCCACTTATACTAAAGCAAACTTTTAGTATACAATGCGTCTATTTACCAATCACCTAACACTTCTCCCACTTATACTTAAAGTTTCCTAAGTGGGTGGCATCAATCGCATTCCCATCTTTCAATGACCATTTGCGATAAGCCTTTTGTGAAAAGATCAGTAGGTTTCTCCAATATGTGAGAATTTATTCTTTGAGCACATAACCTCGATTTACGAATAATCGCGCGTATAACTTGGTACTTACTCTCCATGTGTTTGACCCCTTGTGGTTCTTGGATTCCTTAGAGTTTGCAACTGCACTTGAGGTACCACGAAGGTGATGCTCTCACGCAAACTAGGAATCACTCTTAGACCCTGGAGGTAGTGGTCAAACCAAAAGGTTTTACCTCCCAAGGAAAACACATAGCTCGAGGTAATTATTCTTTGTTCCGGTCAGCCTGGAAATCCGAAACCGTATAATCCAAAAAGGGAACTAAACTGTCTAACTGGTAAACTACCCTTATTCTCTAGTCAAGGACTTGAGAATATAATTTACCACAGTTCAGTCTTAACTAGAACTATACTGATATCTTACAACCATGCTAACTGCATAGCAAATATAAGATCTCGTACATAGGAATCCATACATGAAGCTATCCACTGCGGAAATGTAGAAAATTGCCTTCACTTCCTCAACCTCAATAGGCATCTTAAGACATAGTCTTTAGATCAAGGAACGCCATATCTAAAAGGTAGCAATCCTTTCTTGGCGGTATTCATACTAAAACGAGTATTCTCAGTATCAGTGTAAGACACTCGAGATAAGCCCAACATCTTTTTCTAGTGATCCCTTATAACCTTGATCACAAAGATGTATACTGTACCTCCTTAGTCTTCCATCTGAAACTGTTCGGATAACCATTACTTTATGTCTTGACAACAGCTCCATATTGTCGCCAATTAGGAGGATATTATCTACATAAAATGCAAGATAAACCACATCACCGATGACACGAGAGCGATTGACACGAGATGCTTCTCTCCCTCCCTCACGTAACCTTCAGGTTGTTGCACATGGATGTCCTTACCTTTTCCAAGGTAATGTATATGACATCCATTTGCCAGGCCTCGATGGTTTAAGTGAGCTGCTATGGGTAAAATGATCCGAATGTTCTGAGCATGGCACTGACGAAAATATCATCATAACCTATACCCTTACACTGGGCATAACCTTTCGCCACCAGTCTAGCTTCGGAAGCTACGACCTTGCTCATTCGGGCCTGTCATTATCTTGTATACTCACTTTCAACCTAAGGCTTTACTGCCTCCTGGTAGCAAGATTTTTCTAGTATACACCCATATTCTTAATGGATTGCTCCATTGAGGCGTGCCAGGAATCTACATTCTCGTCTTCCACTAATTCCAAGTAGATATCTGGGTCGATTCTCTTATATTCACTACCAGGGACTGAATCCAAAGATCTTCCCAAGAACATAAATCGATCGGGTTGTCCCACAACCCTCCCATTACAATGGATCTGTGGTGGCACATGTGTGTCAACAGTGCGTGCAGTGTCTTGTGGTACAAAACTCTTGCACACTTGGCTTGGGTGATGAAATCGCCTGTCTAATGTCTTCAATTTTTTGAAGCACACTATCTGACTTGGATTAATGATTATTACCATAGTCCACTACTAAGAATCGTGTGTCATTGCTAATAACCACCTTCTGATTCTTTAGGACTAATTGCAAAGATGCATAACTCATCATCGGACATATTTTTCCAAGAGTGACCTATTTCTTCTCTCCACCACACCATCTTATATAGGGATTACACGGTGTAGTAAACTGGGTTGGAATCCCAAACACTGACAATGAATCAGAAAAGATCATTCCTAACACATTATTGGCCCTTTATTCCCCTTTGCCATGAATGACCCGGTCTCCATCTTTTCCTCTATACAGGATTCGCAGGTTCCAAATGGTACAACCTGGATTGAATCCAATGTACTGTTTAGACACGAACCTTTGGATCCTGTTAAGTTAGATGTGACCTAATCTAGGGTATCAATATATGTGTAAGATCCTCATGAGAGATTAGCCTTAACTTTTCTCTTTCTTTTGTTCGATGATGTAAATGCAATATAAAGGTACTTTGTAGACAAGTTATAGTATGAAGAGAGATGTTCAAAAAATACCAAAATAGACAACTTTGTCATTTCTTATGATAGAAACACCACTATCAAAAAAGACATGTGATCCATCTATTCAAAATTTTGAAACATGATAAGGAACTCTCAAAAAACTAAACTATGTCTTTAGAACTTAAAGACAAGTCTCCAATTGCAACAACTGCGACTCTAGTCACGTTACCTATGAAGACAATCATCTCATCAGTTTTCAGCTTCCTTGTCAGCCTAAAAGCCATGCAAGGTGCAACAATTATTATCAGTTTCTCTCGTTATCCACTACTCAGAACTGAGTAGAAAACGAGCTGACATGTCTCAGTTACTATAGCAAGTGAAGTACCTTAACCCTTTGCCTTGAGTATTGAAAGAAGAAATCTCCAATACTCAATCTTATCACACCACTACTCCCACTATTTCCCTTGTTTTTCTTGCCCCTTGGACTCTTCTTCTTCCCTTCTTTTGACGAAGAAGATGACCATCCTTTGGCAATAACAAGTGTTTGCACATCTTTTCCCCACAACTTCCTTAGTTGTAACTAGAACATTCAACAACTCAAAAGAGTATTATCTTTCTTGCTCATAACAGCGTTGAGGCAGAAGTTCTTAATTAAAAGACTTGGGAAGAGATTTCAGGATAATATCGACTTTTGCCTCACCGTCGATACTCCCACTGAGCAAGTCAAGTCCGTAAAAAAAAAATGCATGACATGCTCGTGCACTGAGCTGTGCTCACTCATAAAAATAACAAGATTACTCTCATCAAATTTAAATGAGCAGCTCAGTTCGACTCTCCAAACACTTTCTTGAGATTCAGCATGATGCTAATAGCATCGTCCATGCCCTGATGTTGAAGCTACAAGGTTTGTGTCATTATACTAATAATATAGCATATAGCCACATTATTCGTCTTATGCCACCTTTTATGTAATTCCTTTTTCTCATCAATTGACTCATTGTTCGGACCATAAGAACGTGGAGTAGTAAACAACACAAAGAAAACTTGTGTTAATTTGTGATAAAGATAAAAATCCAAAACTGCGTTTCCATTTTATATATGTGGACCGGTTAAAAGACTTTGTGTAAGAATAAAAACAATAAGAGACATAGACATATCTGAAAGTAACGAACATAAAGCACATAATTCGTAACAATAATATTGTAACCTTTTGATAAAACAATATTAATGAAACCTCCAACCGCTTAAAGAATCCCATGTGCAAGCCACGTTGGGTGGACGTTTACACACGAACTCCTCAACCAGACTATTTACCTAGTCATTTAATTTCCATCCATGTCAACTTAACCTTTTGACAAAGGAAATTAATAGTTGGCACCTTAACTAGACCATATCATCATCAAGAAGGGACTCCTTTGGGAGTTGTACATTGTACTTGATATGATATCTAAGCAATGACCACATTTTAACCTTAAAAATTAAATTCTCGAAATTAGCATACTCACTCGGACCATGCCGCTTTCAATTTAATTTTCTTGGTTATCTTATTTAATTACATTCTCCAAAGTACTTGTGAAAATTACACAAGTAAGCCACGTTGGGTGGACGTTTACTGCATAACTCCCACTACTTCAACGGTTTAAATATTTTTTTATAGAAACCTCTTCTGACAAACTTATGAAAAACAAATATGAAGTAAGCCATGTTGGGTGGACGTTTACTCACATTGCTAATCACTTTGTCTAGAGACCGCATGTGGAGGTCTAAAATAATTTTTAATTACTATAAAAATTATTAAACAGCTTAGTCTTTTTCTTTCAAAAGGTTTGTACATGCTCAAGCACATAATCCTAAACATGCTTTCTAGAACGCAACATGTAAATCATGCTCGCAGAATTCTAAAACATGCTTAAGAAAATGATAAACCTACTATCATGCTTGTCTAAGCGCAGTTAATAAACAAATATTAACAAGCAAAGACGTGCAAAAGCAGATAAAGAGCATAAGGGATTAACAACCACGACATGCAAAGAACAGAAATTAAAGAATTAAAATTCTTCGTGACCCATTCGTGGAAACCCAACATCTATTCTATTACAAAAAAAAAATAGGCCCAAAACTAAAACGCAGCCCGAAAACTTCAAGCCCATCGTCGGAATTAGGGTTTGGGCCCCCTAGGGTTTGAGCTGCACCACCTAGGGTTTGGAACCCTAGGAACCGCCGCCTCCTAGCCTCGACAGCAGCCAAACCAGCGCGGCAGCAGCAGCCCCGGCGTGGTGGCAGCCGCCTCGGCTCGGCAGCCTCGGCAGTCCTCGCGCACAGCAGCAGGTCCGGCCCTCGATGCTTCCGGCAGTAGCAGCGCACAGCGGCAGCAGGCGCGCGCAGCCACCAGCACCCGGTCGGCAGCCTCCAGCAGCAACAGGTCCTCGGCGATCTCGGCGGCAGCAGCTCCAGCGGACGACAACAGCAACGGCAGCAGCGGCAGTGTGCCGCCCGCCGGGCGCGCAGCGCGCAGAGCGCGCAGGCGCGGCCCCGGGCGCGCACCACCCCTGTCGGTTGCTTCCAGCCGCTCGCCCAGCCCTAGCCGAGCCCGCCTCAGTCTGCCTTACCTCGATCCGGCAGTCTCGGTGACAGCAACACCCGGCAGCGCGGCAGCCTGACCTGGCGCGCGCAGCGCACGGCGCGTAAGCGCTTGTGCGCGCGCTGCCCTCGGCACCGGCTGCCCGTGCCGCACCGTGCCCGTGGCATCCTCCTTACACCTTCCTCGTCGTTGATTCGTCGTTATCCTCGTTTCGTTCCTCAGTTTTACAGATTTACAACGGAAAAGCAAATACAATTGAAATTCTAATCTAACCACGGATTTTCTCGTGGTGAAAAACGATTACAATGTCAAACGACGTATCCCACGAATCAACGAATCACGAAGAACAACAGCAGTTAAACAAACGCACATTTTTAATCGTACATAAATTAATAATAGAGCCAAGAAATTAATCCTGGGCTCTGATACCAATTGTAGGAATATTAAATTGAATTAATACTCGATTGCCCGATGATCGTTTCTTGGATTATTATTAATTCATCATACAACGATTAAATCCTAACATGCTCTGCACACAGGTGTTAGGAAAACTTACTTGAGAATCGGATGCACAAACTGTTGATGATCGTGTCGAAAGAATCTGACTCCAGCTCTGATCTTCTCGACTGTATCCCGCTCAATTCCCAACGTTGGATGGACAACGATCTATGAAAGTCCCAAGAGAGAATGCTCCACACGTTTTCCTGCGCCTCCCACAGCTCTCAAAACCCTAATTTTTATCAGTCTGTTTTCCTGAGAGCTGATAGCTGTATTTAATTAAAATTAAATACGCGTGGCGCCTAGAAATCTGTAATAGGCGTTCCTTCTCTTCTTCTAGGGCTAGGAGACTTTGGGCCAGTCCAGGGACCAGATACAAGGAATAAAGATGGGCCTCAAATAAATTAATTTATCTATGGTCAGCCCAGACCATAATTAATTTATAAATATCAGTTCATTCCACTAGAGAACCAATACTGACTTACCCCTTTATTGTCGGTGATGAGTCGGGGGGCTTGTATTTAGACTTATTAAATCTCCGTATTTAAAATATCCGACATCCATTAATTAATTAGAGCTCTGACAGCTTAAATTAATTAATCTCTTTATAAATCCTTAAGCAGTACCACTCAAACTTTATTATTACGCCTGAACTTAATCAACCTGCAGGGTTTAGCGCAATAAACCTTATTGAGCTCCTTAAGGGGATGTCATTATCCTATACCGGATACGGGTACTAATACAGATAATCAAATATCATATATTAACCGCTATCACCCAAGATACAGAGTACTCGAGTTAGTATATAACTTTCACCCATAGTAAGTCAAAGTGATATACGAATTAACATATATATCTGAATACTTATTAGTATTAAGATCTTATGAGTCACCGAGATCTTGATTCTTCACTTATGTCAGATAGAAGAATACATCTCACTGTTGGTCCTATCAATACGTAATGACGTACCAGTATAGACAAGTAGCCAAGACAAACTAATCCCATCATCTCCACCAAAGTGAATACTTATTAGTATTAAGATCTTATGAGTCACCGAGATCTTGATTCTTCACTTATGTCAGATAGAAGAATACATCTCACTGTTGGTCCTATCAATACGTAATGACGTACCAGTATAGACAAGTAGCCAAGACAAACTACTTCCATCTATACTGCAGCCTAAACCAATAACTTGTCCTAGAGTTATTTCGGCTGTGATCATATTATATCTCTTAAGGTTATTCCAATTATATGGTCTTCTGTGATCTACAACACACCATATAATCTACTTATATAGAGATAAAGAACATACATATGCAATCATGAACACAATCAGATAGGAGATTAGATAGTGAACTTAGGAAACATTGTATACAAGCATAAAACGTTCTTGCTTTCAGTATACAAATCCAACAGGCTTACCCACCTGCTATCGGATACTGGGTATATTATGCCCAAATCCAATAGTTTGAGTTTTTCTTTCATCACTACTTCCTTCATGGCTGGATTCAGTTTCCTCTGGGGGTCTCTGACTGGAACTGTATCTTCCTCTAGCAATATGTGGTGCATGCATACGGTGGGGCTTATGCCCTTGATATCAGCTAGGGTCCATCCAATTGCTTCCTTGTACTTCCCCAAAGTCATCTTGACTTTGTTCTCGTCTTCAAGTGTCAACTTTGAGTTGATGATAACGGGCAACGTGTCATCCTCTCCCAAGAAGATATACTTTAGGTGTTTGGGCAGAGACTTCAGCTCGAGCTTGGGTGCCCTTTGGATCGAAGGCACCAGTCGGTCTTCCTCCTTCAAGGTTGGGATTTTTAGTGCCTCAGTGTAGCTGACCTCTTCGCTCCACTCATTTAGTACTTTCACCGCCTCTTGAAATTGCTCCTCTTGCAAGTCCTCCTCTGTTATGGCATTTTGGATTATTATGTCATATGGCTCCTTGAATGCTGATCTGGGCAAAACCTCCTCAACAACTTTCTCGATCATGTCTACACTTCTCACCATCTCTGTATCGGCTGGATGCTTCATGGCATTGTATATGTCGAAGGTCACCGTTTTTCCTTCGAACTGACATGTTAGCTTCCCCGTATCACAATCTATGCGAGTCCTGGCAGTCTTTAGAAATGGTCTGCCCAAAAGCATTACAGGATCTCGTGCTTTTGACTTCCCCATGTCGAGAATGTAAAAATCCGCTGGAAAGATGAGTTCTTCCACTTTGACCAGCACGTCTTCCAATATCCCCTCTGGGTAGACACTTGATCGATCTGCCAGTTGGATTACCACTCGGGTGGGCTTCAGCGGTCCTATCTCCAGGTCCTGGTACATGGATAAGGGCATAACGTTGATGGATGCCCCCAAATCGAGCATCGCCTTCTCCACTTTCATTGTTCCTATCACACAAGGAATGTAGAACATCCCAGGATCTCCACACTTTATCGGCATATCTCTTTGTAAGACCGCGGATACAGATTCTCCCACTTGAAATTTCGCATCATCTGTGTATTTGACTTTCCTAGTGCAGAGTTCTTTGAGAAATTTCGCATATCTGGGCATAGAGCGTAATGCGACCAAAAGGGGCATATTGACTTCCACCTTCTTGAAGATTTTGACCAGCTCGGTTAATTCTTCTTTTTCTTGTTCCTTGGCTGCTCTGCCTGGGAAAGGGAGTATGGGCTCGGTCTGGTTTGCTTTCTCTTTTCCTTTCCCTATCGCCTTCCGCTTTGCCTCTTTCTCTCTGGCCAATTCTTCCTCATCTGCTGATCCCATTCCGACTTGCTCGTTAATCTCCGATTCTTCTCGTTTTTTCTCTGTCACCACTTCGGGTAGTTCCTTTCCTCCTCTGAGCGTCATGGCATTCACCTTCTTCACCTCCACTTGGGACAGGAGTGTCCCTTGTTTGCTTTCAAGTCTGGCAATTGCTTGGGCAAGATGTGATAGTTGGGAGTTCACATTCTGCATTCCTCCTCTTGTCTCCATTATGAATTTTTCGGTCTCACTCTGGAACTTCACTTGTTGCTGAGCAATTTGATGCACTAGCTCTGATAAGGAGGATCCCCTTGCCTGTTGAGGTTGTTGCGAGTATTGTGGAGGGTTACTCGTTTGCCCTTGGTTTGGCCCCAAATAGTGGTTGTTGCCGTACCTAAGGTTCTCATGCTGCCTCCATCCTTGATTGTTATACTGCTGTCTGTAGGGCTCAAAAGGTTTCTGGTTCTGCCCTCCATTGTTTCCTCCTGGCTGTTGCCCAATGGCATTAAGCTCTTCATCTTCGAAAAGTTGTGGACATTCATCGGTTGCATGTGAAGTTGCCATGCAGAGTTGGCATGCCCTCACAGGCTTCCGAAAGTTGGGAATTCCCTGATTGGATGCTCCTTGGTTCGTCATAAACTTCTCGAACATGTTGCACAGCTTATCCAACTTTTCGTCTTGGGCAGAGGTGGCTGGCGTCAGAGGGTTCCTGACTATAGTTCCTTCCTCATCTCTCGACTCCTCTGCCATGTCGGCTATTAGCTTGAAAGCCTTCGCTGCGGATTTGTTTAAGATCGATCCTCCACATGCAGCGTGTAACCATTGCCTATCTTGCCTCCGGAGTCCTCCCATGAAATACCTAATAAGATCGTGATCCGGTATTTGGTGTTGTGGGCATTTGGCCAGCATCTGCTTGAACCTTCCCCAGTACTCATATAGAACTTCTGTTGATCCCATCTTTATATTGCTTATTCGAGTCCTCAGATTCTGGATCCGGGCAGCTGGAAAGTATCGCTCCAAAAACTTGCTTTGTAGCTCCTGCCATGTTCGGATACTTCCTTCGGGTAAATCATACAACCACTCCCTCGCTCCTTCTAACAGAGAGAACGGAAAAGTGAGGAGTCGGATGTATTCGCCAAGTGCTTGGCTAGCGGTGCGCACCGTTCCACATGCCATCTCAAAATCTTGTAAATGCCTTCGAGGGTCCTCTCCGGGCATATCACTGTATTTGGGTAGTCTCTGGATAAGAGTATGCTTCAGCTCCCAATTTCCAGTGATCTCCGGCAGTACTATGGCTGAGGGCCGGAGGTTCAGGTTGCTTGGAAACATCATGTCTCGAAGAGTTTTGTTAGCGTTATCATTCTGCCCTTCTGGATTTTCTGCCATCTCTCTCTCCGCTGCTCTCTGTCTCTCTGCTTCTAACTGTCTCTCTCTGGCTTGTGCCTCTTGTTCTGCCCTGCGTCTAGCAGCGTTGTTCTCTCGAGCAATTCTTTCGATATCCTCGTGGAACAAAAGATCTTCGTTACCTGCACTCCGGGTACGACGCATGCATAAACGTGAAGGTAAAACTCACACAAAAAAAATCACAAAAGAGATTACTAGCGCTCTCAGCTCCCCGGCAACGGCGCCAATTTGACGGAGCTGTCGTTTTAGCTTCGTGCAAATAAAATAATCCTGTGCCCACAACTAGACTAGTTAGCGGTAAGTCCAGAGTCGAATCCACAGGGAACTGAGCAGTAATTTCTCCTGTAAAGGGTGTCACTAAAAAAAGTTTTGTTTTCTGCAGTGTTCTGACCAAAACGTGGTTATAGGCAGAACGGGTATCCAATCTAAACTGAAATAACAAAGTAGATAAATCAAATAACAAAACAATTCTGACTTGGGTTCGAATCACTAAACATGAATTGACACTCGATCATTGGTGCAAAGATTAATCACTATATTCACATACCAGTGGTTATAGGCATAAGAATTGTTGTGCCCCTATTGTCACTCGTCACGCACACAACAAACCCCTGCCCAATCTATCCTTTCAGTTTATGATTCCTTAGAAGGGTCAGCTAATGGAAATCAACTACCCCGGACAACATCCACGCTCTCTGCGATGGCCTATCGCTAGTTGTGCTTTGCCCAGAATGCTTTAAGAACTAGATAGACCCACTTGACTCTTACGCCGATATTTCACAGCAGTCACGGCTCCAACACCAGTTGTACTATTTTGGAGGTCGATGGCAACTCGCCTTTTACCCAAAGTATTACTTGTGACCAAAACTCCCTAGTTAACTAGTGATCAATTAATTAACCAAGTTATTTAAGTCTTTTTGGAATCAAACCTAGTGTATCGGGAATATGTTCATATTGTTATTATGCCCAAATTAGACCTCTCGAGTTTATTCATTCATGCTTAGATCATCTTACCCCAAATCAGAATATAAACTTAGCCAACCATAACGTAAATAACACAAGCAAAAGATATAAAAGAAAACATAACTGGAATTGAAATGACTTAAATGAAAATGAAAGTACCTACGGCCGAAAGTGCCGTGCAAAACATAAAATGGTAAAGTACTAGAAAATTGCCCACAGCCTGGGCTAACTCTGACTCTCAAATAATGTACAACTAGACGGAAAATCAGCCTCCTCGGCTTGTGAAGCTCTTCGGGTATTTATAGGAGTCATTAGGGTTTGAGGGCCCAGCCCATGACTTGCGGCCGGATCCATGCAAGCATGGAGATGCGTATCCTTTTTCAGACCTAATCTTCATGAAGATATATTTCCTTTTAGATAAGGCTGTGATTTGGCCTTATCGGTCTCTTTTGGATAGCTACCACCTTCCGCCTTTCTCGGACTCCCACTTGCACTTCTTCTTCGCTCGTCTGTTGCACCTCTGTCTTCTCTTTCCTTCCTTCTTTCTCTCGCCTGCCAGCTCTCGTGCGGTACTTATGGACATAAGGGAAAATCCTGCTTCCACAATCCCTTTGCTTCTGGCGCATACCTCTTTCACGAGAGGTGGCAGCGCTTCCGACCCCTGGAATGTTCTGAGGATTCTTCTGCTCAGCTGACTTGGCTGCTCTGGCGTCCAGAGGAATGACTTCCCCGCTGGCTTCCAGAGGAATCGTCTCTGCTCTGGCATCCAGAGGAATCGCTTCCCCGCTGGCTTCCAGAGGAATCGTCTCCGCTCTGGCTTTTGTGACTCCTCTGGCCCTTTGATTCCTCTGGTAAAGCTGACTCCGCTGGCGCTTCTCTACTCTGGCCCTTTGAATCCTCTGACACTCCATTTCTCTGGCACTTTGGCTTCTTCCCCGCAAGTTGGTTCCTGCCATTGAACTATGCCCTCCCAGGCGACCAAACCACACAAACACACGGAAAAAGACTCGATCTAGACTTAAAACAAACACAAAAACAGAGCACAAACCTGGGCTCATCACCTTATGATATATATTAGAGTAAGTAGGCCATGTAGCCTATAAACTAGCGTTGCCTCCGAGCTTCGCGAACGTCCATGACGTTTTCCATGTTTCTCAATTGAGAAAGTACGTGTTTGATCCAAAAGACGTCATTCATCGAGGAGAAGTATCCCCGGAACCAGATCTGAGCTATGAAGAGAGACCTGATGCTATTCTGGACCGGAAGATCCAACAATTGAGGAACAAGTTGATTGCTTTGGTGAAAATCCAATGGAGACATCACAGTCAAGAAGAATTAACATGGGAACTTGAAGAGAAGATGAAAGAGAAGTAACCTGAGCATTTTTTCCCGAAGGTGAATAACTCAAATTTCGGGATGAAATTTTTTTTTAAGGGAGGTAGGATGTAACACCCCGTACTTTTCCTTATGTTGTGAGATAGTGTCTTAACACTATAGAGAGTACTGAGATGTCGAGATGCGAGACTATTTTTTTATGACCAGATAAGACAGATTGTCTTTTAAATAGAGATACGAGTGAATAAACCGATGATGGAATTAGAGTGATGAGATTTGAGAAATGAGTTGAGATAGAGATGCTGATTGATTTGAGCTGAGATTTTATTTTATTTCCAACTACTGGGAATAGAGATACCGGATACCGAGTTATCAGAGATTGACTGTCCTATTAAGAAAATAGGAATAATGAGTTGGAAATAGAGTCGAGGAAGAAAGAGTGAGAACCTTGATAAATAGAGTCGGTCTGAGAGACGTCTAGCTTATTTGTGTCTACCGACTGCTTTGATGTGATGTTATGTGAATTTACGTGACTGATTGGATATGTGATTTTGTTACGTGTGTCTTTATGACCAAGTTATTATGATTTTTATTTGAGACTTTAGCACTTGGAATTTTGATTAAGTTTCCAAAGCAAGTGCAGTTTATTTTTACCGAGAAATCGAATGATGACGGTTTATGGAAATTTTTCCAAAGCATAATTTTTTTTTGAAATTATTTTTCCTACAAAGAGGAACATTATAATTGAGTGAGTGCACTAATATTAGTGCTATAATTATTTTATTTGGTCACATGAATAATTATGCTATGGCATTATATTATTGAGTAACATTTCCATAATTATTATGATTATTATTTAATCACCCTTCTCACACTATTTTTTTTTTTTTTTTTCTCAACCATGTGACTAAATACCACAAATTTGCCAAGTGTAGAGATTGAGAGAGTGTAGAGATTAGAGAGAGAGGGTAGAGATTAGAGAGAGAGAGAGATCAAGGCATTAATGCCAAATATCCTTTAAGATCACAAATCTTTCCTAAGATTTCCAAATCAATTCATATCTTGCTAAAGAATTTCTCTCTCTCCTTCACCCCAAATTTTCGACCACTTCACTCTCTCCTATCTCTCATATTTCCTCCATTTTCCTCCATTGTAGAAACCTTCGGAGCTTCCAAAAATTATACCAAACACCTCAATCCACTCTTAAATCTTACATAAACACATCCTAGCTACTTGAATTCAAGAGGATCATTGAAGAGAGGCTTCCAAGCTAGAGTGAGAAAGTGTGGGTCTTGGTGAAAAATTTGGGTAAGTGATCATGTATTCCATAAATCTTGCTTGAATGATGTTGTATGTTTGTATTCTTGAAAGATTGAAGCAAGAAAATCACCCCTTCTTTATTTCTAAAATTTTCGAAAAATGGGTCTTCAACCCTTAAAAATTTTTCTTTTTCTTTTCTTGATTTGGGGTGAAAAATGAGATTTATATGATGATTGTTGATGATTGATGTGTGTTGTGAAGTATATGCTTTGAGATGTGAAAGCTCGATGGAGTTCAGTTTACCCAAAATTGGGAATTTTTGAGTTGATGATTAAAATGATGAATTGATGATGAAAATGAGTTCATAAGATGTATATGATGATGATTGATGGAGTAAATTGAGTATATGATGTCAATTGATGATTTTGATATGAGTTAGTTTAATAAAATTTGGGATATGTGAATCTATGCTCTAACTTGTTAATTGATGGATTATATGTGAGATAAATGGGTTAAGATTGATAGATCTATGATTAGATTAAAGATTCATGTGTGTTTATAAAATTTCAAAGAGTTTAGTTTAATAAAAATTAGGACTTCCGTGTTTATGTGTCTATTAAGTGATTTGGCTTAAGAAGTATGTTTTTGAGCATGATAGTAGTGTCTTTTTATCCTTGATTAAGTCTTTTATTGGCTAAGTAAAATTTTGACTTAATTTAGTTTATGTGAGTTTTTGAGTTGTGTGATGTAAGAGGTCATACATGAGTGTTTGAGTAATTTTGAGCATGAGAATGAAAAGAGAATTGAATTGATGCGTTCGTTGAAACGTTTTCCTTGAGATTTGAGTTAAAATGTAAAAGATGAGAGTTAATTTGAGTATAATGTGCTTGAATGTTTTTGAGTGTTATATGTGTTTAAAATGAGCTTTGATGAGTTTTCTTTGAAGGAATGTTGAGTTGAGCATTTAAAGAGTTTGAGATGAGATTTTGGTGATTTTCGTAGGCCTACTAATCTACTGTGATCGACGGTTTGTCGATTTCCAAAAGCTTTGAAAATTTTATAGAAAGTCCCTACATGAGTCGTGAGCACACCGGTAAAATTTCAAGTCATTTGGACTTTTTTTACTATTTTTATAAAATGAAAAACCGAAACTGCACATTACTACCAAGAGTTTCAGAGAACAGGGGCAATAGTCATTCATTTCAGTAGCTTACTGTGTGATCTAGCTTTCCAAATTTTTATAGTATTAACCTTATTGTGTTAGCTAGCTATCCAGAAAATTTGAGCCCAGTTTGAAAACATTTACTATTTTTCAAAAATCCAAGTTTTCGATTGCTCAAAACTACTGAATATGGTAGACTGCAGAAAAACAGTCATATATCCTGCAATACTTGGGGTTTTTTACTCTACTTTTTTTTTTATATGAAACTAGACTCGAAGGCCTTTCTTATGGTATGAGTCTCGAGTCCAGGAGATGTCGGAGCTAGAACAAGTTAATTTTTGAAGTTGAGTCTGTGTAAAAACAGAGCATGTTTTGATAATGTTTGATTGTATTTTCTTATGTGATTGTGTTGTCTATGTGTTGAATGAGATTAGACGAGCCTTATTTGAGAGATAAATCGAGACTTAGAACCATGATTTTCTTGAAACCTATCCTTGAGCTTAAGGATTTGAGATGAGTGGAGAGTCTATATAGAGTTGAATAAGGAGATAGAATATGAGATAGAGCATAAATTAAGGCATGAGAAATTGTTAATGAGTTTCTAATCGAGATTCATTTTATGACATGAACCTTCGATGATGGTGATGATCCCTGAGGACACGAGCAGAGCAAGGAAGTAAGTAACTCCGCTTTGACGGGAGATTTTGAGTAAGGTGAAGGGTGGGCAATATTTTCAGTATACGTTTATCATTCGAGCTTTCTAAAATGATTTAATGATGTTATGAGTTTAGCAAATGTTTTGAGATAAATGATGTTTGAGAACTGTTTGACTTGCCAATTTTTTATGTTGAGCTTGTATGTTACCCTCTACTGATGAGATGAGACGAATTCGGATCCTGCTACAAGCAGGGTTGTGTACACAGAGGTGACTGTGAGCCGTCTTCGGGTCGGCCGGTCACGGTGCTTGAGAAGGAGGCCTACTTCTCAGTACCTTAATTATAATGATGAGTTGTAGATGCAGTACATACATGACGTATACTTTGTCTGCAGACACTTATTCATGATGTTGATTATGAAAACTGCATGCACATATTCATTTATGCTAACTTATTTCTGTGTATTGCTGAGATGTGGCAAGCTTCAAACTTATAGCTCTAAGAGCGCCTTTCTTATTTTTCGGCGTTTGCCCACTGAGTATTATGTACTCACGCCCTGCATGTATTTCTAAATGTGCAGGCTAAGCAAGGAGCGAGATTGGTCTGGTGCTGGTGGGGGATTGTTAGATGATGTATTTACTTTATCGTATTTCCTTTTTAGCGATAAAGTCTTGATGTGGAGTTACTTTGATTTTGAATCAAGCAATTTACTCGCGGTTATATGTCTTCATACATATAATAGATTCGCCTTTTGCTGTGATACTCTGTATATTATTCTTCCTTATGAAAAATGAGCTATATGTCGCAGCCCGATTCCCGACGCTAGTAATAGCGAGGTACGAGTATCGATGATGCAGCCCAAGGTTCGTTGGTGCAAGACCCGGTGCATGTTCCTGTTGGTCCAGTTACAAGAGCTCGAGCCAAGAAGTTCAAGGAGAGCTTGATGATCTTAGTTGAAGAAGTTTGGAAGCAAGAGTTGATCAAGAAGCCAATTGGAGATTGTGGAGTTGGCGAATTGAGCCCGTGTTTGATTAATCTTATTACGTGCGAGTGGGCCGAAGTGTGAAAGACTTCAATTTTTATTTACTTAGCTTTATTTCGCAGCCCATTAGTTAGGGCCTTGTTAATTTTCGGATTTTTAAAGTAAGGGCCTTGTTTGGCCTATTAGGGCTTGTTTTTAAGTTGTTTCCTTATTAGACTAGGTTTAGTTGTGCCTATATATAAGGCTACTATGTGTTGGACGAATTTTCAGCCTACCTTTAATCAAATTGTGAGTTTTTATTCTCTCTTGAGAGCTTCGAATTCTTCTTGATTTTTCCAAGACGAATTCAATTTATCGACGTAACGGCGAGATCAACCAACCCTCGTCGGGTGTCATTCAGCGTCCCCGAGTTGCTGCGTCAACTGCACGTTGGGGTTTAGGGATCCGTTCGCCTAAATCATTCCGTGGGTTAGATTCAGAAGTTTTGGGATTTCCATCCTTTCCGTTCCAGTTCAGTCTTCCGCGTGCGTTGTGTTCGATCGATCGGCAAGGATCATATCAATTGTTTTGTTATTTGATTTATCTACTTTGTTATTTCAGTTTAGGTTGGATACCCGTTCTGCCCATAACCACGTTTTGGTCAGAACACTGCAGAAAACAAAACCCTTTTGGTGACACCCTTGCAGGAGAAGTTACTGCTCAGTTCCCTGTGGATTCGACTCTGGACTTACCACTAGCTAGTCTAGTTGTGGGCACAGGATTATTTATTTGCGCGAAGCTCAAACGACGGCTTCGTCAAATTGGCGCCGTTGCTGGGGAACTGAGAGCGCTAGTAATTTCTTTTGTGATTTTTGTGTGAGTTTTGCCTTCACGTTTGTGTATGCGTCGTACCAGGAGTGCAGGTAACGAAGATCTTTTGTTCCACAAGGAGATTGAGAGACTTGCTCGAGAGAACAACGCTGCTAGACGCAGGGCAGAACAAGAGGCACATGCAAAAGAGAGACAAGTTAGAAGCGGAGAGAGAGATGGCAGAAAATCTGGAAGGGCATAATGACAATGCCAACAAGACTCTCCGAGACATGATGTTTCCGAACAACTTGAACCTCCGGCCATCAGCCATAGTACTACCGGAGATCACTGGAAATTGGGAGCTGAAGCATACTCTTATCCAGATTTTGCCCAAGTACAGTGATATGCCCGGAGGGGACCCTCAAAGACATCTCCAAGACTTTGAGATGGCATGTGGAACGGTGCGCACAGCTAGTCAAGCACTTGGCGAATACATCTGACTCCTTACTTTTCCGTTCTCTCTGTTAGAAGGAGCGAGGGAGTGGTTGTATGATTTGCCCGAAGGAAGCATCCGGACCTGGCAGGAGTTGCAGAGCAAGTTTTTGGAAAAGTACTTCCCAGCTGCCCGGATCCAAAATCTGAGGACTCGAATAAGCAACATAAAGATGGGATCGGCAGAAGTCCTATATGAGTACTGGGGAATGTTCAAACAGATGCTGGCCAAATGCCCACAACACCAAATACCAGATCATGATCTTATTCAGTATTTCATGGGAGGACTCCGAAGGCAAGATAGGAAATGGTTACACGCTGCATGTGGAGGATCGATCTTAAACAAATCTGTAGCAGAAGCTTTCAAGCTCATAGCCGACATGGCAGAGGAATCAAGAGATGAGGAAAGGACTATAGTCAGAACTACTCCGGTGCCGGCTCCTTCTGCCCAAGACGAAAAGTTGGACAAGCTTTGCAACATGTTCGAGAAGTTTATGACGAACCAAGGAACACCCAATCAAGGGATTCCCAACATTCGGAAGCCTGTGAAGGCATGCCAGCTTTGCATGGCAAATTCACATGCAACCGATGAATGTCCACAACTTTTCGAAGATGAAGAGCTTAATGCTATTGGGCAACAGCCAGGAGGAAACAACGGAGGGCAAAACCAGAAACCTTTTGAACCCTACAGGCAGCAGTACAACAATCAAGGATGGAGGCAACATGAGAACCTTAGGTATGGCAACAACAACTTTTTGGGGCCAAACCAAGGGCAAACGAGTAACCCACCACAATACTCGCAACAACCTCAACAAGCAAGAGGATCCTCTCTATCAGAGCTCGTGCATCAAATGGCCCAACAACAAGTGAAGTTCCAGCAAGAGACCGAAAAGTTCATAATGGAAACTAGAGGAGGAATGCAAAATGTAAACTCCCAACTATCACATCTTGCCCAAGCAGTCGCCAGACTTGAAAGTAAACAAGGGGCACTCCCATCCCAAGTGGAGGTGAAGAAGGTGAATGCCTTGACACTCAGAGGATGAAAGGAGTTGCCAGAGGTTGATAAGGAGAAAAACAAAGAAAAGCTGGAGATCAACGAGCAAGTTGGAAAGGGGTCAGCAGATGAGGAAGAATTTGCCCTAGAGAAAGAGGCAAAGCGAAAGACGACAGGGAAGGGTAAAGAGAAATCAAGCCAGACTGAGCCAATAATCCCCTTTCCAGGCAGAATGGCCAAGGAACAAGAGAAGGAAGAATTAACCGAACTGGTTAAAATCTTCAAGAAGGTGGAGGTCAATATGCCCCTTTGATATGATCCTTGCCGATCAATCGAACACCACGCAAACGGAAGACTTGAAAAAAACGAACAGAAGATGGAATCCCAAAACCTCTGAATCTAACCCACGGAATGATTTAGGCGAACGGATCCCTAAACCCCAACGTGAAGTTGACGCAGCAACTCGGGGACGCTGAATGACACCCGACGAGGGTTGGTTGACTCGCCGTTACGTCGATAATTGAATTCGTCTTGGAATAATCAAGAGGAATTCGGAATTCTCAAGAGAGAAATAAAACTCACAAGTTTATTGATAAAAGTAGGTTATCTTCGTCCAACATGTAGCAGCCATATATATAGGCAAAACTAAACCTAGTCTAATAAGGAAATAACTTAAAAACAAGCCCTAATAGGCCAAACAAGGCCCTTACTTTAAAAATCCGAAAATAACAAGCCCTTTAAACTAATGGGCTGCGAAAAATAACAATACTGAAATAAATAAATGAAGTCTTCAAAATAAATCAAATCTTCAAGCTTCGGCCCACTCGCATGTAATGAGATTAATTAGACTTGGACCGACTCCACCATCTCCAATGGGTTTCTTCATCAACTCTTGAGCCCACACTTCTTGAACTAAGCTCATCAAGCTCTCCTTGAACTTCTTGGCTCGTGCTCTTGTAACCGGACCAACAAGAACATGCACCGGGTCTTGCACCAACGAACCTTGGGCTGCATCATTCCCCTCCTCTTGAAGAGGATTTGTCCTCAAATCCAAAGCATCACCTACATCAAAAGGGCTCAAATCAGTGACATTAAAAGAAGCACTCACATTATACTCACCTGGTAAGTCCAACTTGTAGGCATTGTCATTGATGCGCTCCAACACTTGGAATGGTCCATCCCCCCTAGGAAGTAACTTGGATCGTCGCTGCAATGGAAACCTTTCCTTGCGCATGTGCAGCCATACCCAATCACCGGGCTCAAACACTACTTTGCGACGTCCTTGGTTGGCTCGCTCGGCATACTGCTTCGTGCGCCTCTCAATATTCATCCTTGCCTTCTCATGAATCTGCTTCACAAAATCAGCCTTTTTCTTGCCATCAAGGTTAGTATACTCATGCTCAGGTAAGGGAGATAAATCCAATGGAGTCAAAGGATTAAATCCATACACAATCTCAAATGGCGAAAATTGAGTAGCAGAATGAACAGAACGATTATAAGCAAACTCAACATGAGGCAAGCAATCTTCCCAAGACTTAATGTTCTTCTTGATAATAGCTCTAAGCAAAGTAGACAAAGTCCTATTCACTACCTCTGTTTGACCATCAGTTTGTGGATGACAAGTAGTAGAAAACAAAAGTTTAGTACCCAACTTACACCACAAAGTCTTCCAAAAATAGCTCAAGAACTTCGAATCCCTATCAGAAACAATAGTCCTAGGCATGCCATGCAATCTAACAATCTCTCTAAAGAATAGATCAGCTACATGAGATGCATCATCAGATTTATGACATGGAATAAAATGTGCCATCTTAGAAAATCGATCAACAACCACAAAGATGGAATCTCGACCACGCTTAGTCCTAGGCAAACCTAACACAAAATCCATAGAAATATCAATCCAAGGTGCTGTAGGAATAGGCAATGGTGTATACAATCCATGGGAACTCACCCTAGACTTAGCTTGTTTACATGTAACACATCGACCACAAATTCTCTCAACATCACGTTTCATATGAGGCCAAAAGAAATGCTCATGTAGAACAGTGATACGATCCTTGCCGATCGATCGAACACAACGCACGCGGAAGACTGAACTGGAACGGAAAGGATGGAAATCCCAAAACCTCTGAATCTAACCCACGGAATGATTTAGGCGAACGGATCCCTAAACCCCAACGTGCAGTTGACGCAGCAACTCGGGGACGCTGAATGACACCCGACGAGGGTTGGTTGATCTCGCCGTTACGTCGATAAATTGAATTCGTCTTGGAAAAATCAAGAAGAATTCGAAACTCTCAAGAGAGGATAAAAACTCACAATTTGATTAAAGGTAGGCTGAAAATTCGTCCAACACATAGTAGCCTTATATATAGGCACAACTAAACCTAGTCTAATAAGGAAACAACTTAAAAACAAGCCCTAATAGGCCAAACAAGACCCTTACTTTAAAAATCCGAAAATTAACAAGGCCCTAACTAATGGGCTGCGAAATAAAGCTAAGTAAATAAAAATTGAAGTCTTTCACACTTCGGCCCACTCGCACGTAATAAGATTAATCAAACACGGGCTCAATTCGCCAACTCCACAATCTCCAATTGGCTTCTTGATCAACTCTTGCTTCCAAACTTCTTCAACTAAGATCATCAAGCTCTCCTTGAACTTCTTGGCTCGAGCTCTTGTAACTGGACCAACAGGAACATGCACCGGGTCTTGCACCAACGAACCTTGGGCTGCATCATTCCCCTCCTCTTGAAGAGGATTTGTCCTCAAATCCAAAGCATCACCTACATCAAAAGGACTCAAATCAGTCACATTAAAAGAAGCACTCACATTATACTCACCTGGTAAGTCCAACTTGTAGGCATTGTCATTGATGCGCTCCAACACTTGAAATGGCCCGTCGCCTCTAGGAAGTAACTTGGATCTCCGCTGCAATGGAAACCTTTCCTTGCGCATGTGCAGCCATACCCAATCACCGGGCTCAAACACTACTTTGCGACGTCCTTTGTTGGCTTGCTCGGCATACTGCTTCGTGCGCCTCTCAATATTCAGCCTTGCCTTCTCATGAATCTGCTTCACAAAATCAGCCTTTTTCTTGCCATCAAGGTTAGTATACTCATGCTCAGGTAAGGGAGATAAATCCAATGGAGTCAAAGGATTAAATCCATACACAATCTCAAATGGCGAAAATTGAGTAGCAGAATGAACAGAACGATTATAAGCAAACTCAACATGAGGCAAACAATCTTCCCAAGACTTAATGTTCTTCTTGATAATAGCTCTAAGCAAAGTAGACAAAGTCCGATTCACTACCTCTGTTTGACCATCAGTTTGTGGATGACAAGTAGTAGAAAACAAAAGTTTAGTACCCAACTTACACCACAAAGTCTTCCAAAAGTAGCTCAAGAACTTCGAATCCCTATCAGAAACAATAGTCCTAGGCATGCCATGCAATCTAACAATCTCTCTAAAGAATAGATCAGCTACATGAGATGCATCATCAGATTTATGGCATGGAATGAAATGTGCCATCTTAGAAAATCGATCAACAACCACAAAGATGGAATCTCGACCACGCTTAATCCTAGGCAAACCTAACACAAAATCTATAGAAATATCAATCCAAGGTGATGTAGGAATAGGCAATGGTGTATACAATCCATGGGAACTCACCCTAGACTTAGCTTGTTTACATGTAACACATCGACCACAAATTCTCTCAACATCACGTTTCATATGAGGCCAAAAGAAATGCTCATGCAGAACAGCTAAAGTCTTAGCAATGCCAAAATGTCCCATCAAACCCCCACCATGAGACTCAAGCAATAACAACTCACGTAAAGAACATTTAGGAACACATAACTTATTCTTCCTAAAAAGATAGTCATCATGCCTAAAATACTCTCCACTCGCAGCTCTCGCACATGCTAGATAAATCTCACCAAAATCAGCATCATGCTCATACAAACTCTTGATACACTCAAAACCAAGCAACTTAGCATCTAAGGTAGAGATCAAGGCATACCTCCGAGAAAGTGCGTCAGCCACCACATTCTCTTTACCTTGCTTGTATTTGATGACGTAGGGAAACGTCTCAATGAACTCCATCCACCTCGCATGCCGCTTGTTCAACTTGTGCTGCCCCTTCAAGTGTTTCAACGACTCGTGATCCGTGTGAATGACGAACTCATTGGGCCACAAGTAGTGCTGCCACGTTTGCAAAGCTCTCACCAATTCGTACAGCTCCTTATCATACGTGGGATAACTCAACGTCGCCCCGTTTAGCTTCTCGCTGAAGTACGCAATGGGTCGTCTCTCTTGCATTAACACTGCACCAATACCAACACCAGAAGCATCACATTCAATCTCAAAAGATTTGGAGAAATTAGGAAGAGATAATACCGGGGCGTGGGTCAACTTGTATTTCAACTGCTGAAATGCCTCCTCTTGCGCCTTGGCCCACTTAAACTCCACATTCTTCTTGATGACTTCCGTCAATGGTGCCGCAACACTGCTAAAATGAGGCACGAATCGCCTATAGAAGCTAGCAAGTCCATGAAAGCTTCTAACTGCTGCAACGTTCGTCGGCGTTGGCCACTCTTGGATAGCTCGTATCTTCTCGTCATCAACCTGTACACCCTGCGCACTAACAACAAAACCAAGAAACACAAGCTTGTCCGTACCGAAAATGCACTTCTTAAGGTTAGCACACAACTTTTCCTTGCGAAGCACATCCATAACAGACCTCAAATGTTCAACATGCTCATCATGATTCTGGCTATAAATGAGGATATCATCAAAGTAGACAACAACAAATCTGCCAATGAAAGCTCGCAAAACATGATTCATAAGACGCATGAACGTACTAGGCGCATTAGTCAAACCAAAAGGCATAACTAACCACTCATACAAACCAAGTTTTGTCTTAAAAGCAGTTTTCCATTCATCACCTTCCTTAATCTTAATCTGATGGTATCCACTACGCAAATCGATCTTAGAAAAGACACAAGAACCATGCAACTCATCTAGCATATCATCTAAACGAGGGATAGGATGGCGATACTTTACCGTGATGTTATTGATGGCTCGGCAATCACAGCACATCCTCAAGGACGAGTCCTTCTTTGGTACAAGTAGAACGGGTACCGCACAAGGACTCAAACTCTCCCTCACATGCCTTTTGGCCAATAACTCGCCAATTTGCCTCTCCAACTCCTTTGTCTCCTCCGGATTGGTTCGGTAAGCTGGTCGGTTCGGCAGTGTAGCGCCGGGCACAAAGTCAATCTGATGCTCAATCCCTCGAATTGGTGGTAAACCGGCAGGTGTATCGTCGGGAAAAACATCATCAAACTCCTGCAAAACAGAACGAATAGAAAGGGGTAGAGAAGAGAGATCGTTAGTAATAACCAAGTTCTCCTGATATCGCAACAGCATGATCGGCCTCTCCTCCTGTACACACCACTTCAAATCACTAGCCCTAGCAAGAAAGGACTTATGAATCAACCCATTCTCCTTCTTCTCCACGGGCTGCTCCTTTGACTTCACCTTGTCCGCCTCCTTTTGCAGTTGCACTTGATCCTCATAAACTTGTTTAGGAGTAAGAGGTGTTAGTGACACCTTTTTCTGCTTGTATTCAAATGAATATTTGTTGGTGAAGCCATCATGAATAACACGGCGATCAAACTGCCACGGTCGCCCCAACAGGATGTGGCTCGCTTGCATAGGGATCACATCACACACAACCTCATCCTCATACTTCCCAATGCGAAACGGAACCTTCACTTGCTTCGTCACTTTGATGACGCCTGTCTCATTCAGCCACTGCAAACGATACGGCTTGGAATGCTTCTCCGTGGTCAGCCCCAATCTCTCAACCATGGCTCTACTAGCCACATTCGTGCAACTCCCGCCATCAATGATCACACTACATACCTTGTCTTGAACAAGACATCTCGTGTGAAAGAGGTTCTCCCGCTGCTCTCGCTCATTGGGTTGGGTTTGGATACTCAAGGCTCTCCTAGCTACAAAAAGCTGTCCATTGGGCACAAAAATCTCCTCACACTCCTCCTCATCATCGGTACCATCTCCATCCTCCAATTTCGGCATATCAGGATCGGTCTCATCTCCATCCGTCACGACTTCGCCGTCATCTCTTAAGATCATAATTCTCCTGTTCGGGCAGTCACTCATAATATGCCCGAAGCCTTGGCACTTGAAGCACTTCTTATCTCGATTTCGACCATCGGAAACGGCCGGAATGCCCTGATTTGCTGCACCGGATCCCTCGGGTCGGGACCTAATGAACGGCTTCTTCTCCTCTCTCGGCGGTGCCTCATTTTTCCATTGATTCCCTTTTGATGAGGAACCACTAGAAATTGGTTGCGATTGCCTCCAATTGCCCTGATTCTGGCGCTGGTTGCTGCTGTTGTTGCCCCTCCTCTTGAGTTGATTCTCGATCTTGATGGCCATATGAACCATGTCCTCCAACTCAACGTAGTGCTGCAACTCCACCTTATCACGAAGAATGTGGAGTTTAAGTGGGGCAAGGCGCAAGAGGATGCTTTTCAGCAGTTGAAATACAAATTGACCCACGCCCCGGTATTATCTCTTCCTAATTTCTCCAAATCTTTTGAGATTGAATGTGATGCTTCTGGTGTTGGTATTGGTGCAGTGTTGATGCAAGAGAGACGTCCCATAGCGTATTTCAGCGAGAAGCTCAACGGGGCGACGTTGAGTTATCCCACGTATGATAAGGAGCTGTACGCATTGGTGAGAGCTTTGCAAACGTGGCAGCACTACTTGTGGCCCAATGAGTTCGTCATTCACACGGATCACGAGTCGTTGAAACACTTGAAGGGGGGGCAGCACAAGTTGAACAAGCGGCATGCGAGGTGGATGGAGTTCATTGAGACGTTTCCCTACGTCATCAAATACAAGCAAGGTAAAGAGAATGTGGTGGCTGACACGCTTTCTCGGAGGTATGCCTTGATCTCTACCTTAGATGCTAAGTTGTTTGGTTTTGAGTGTATCAAGAGTTTGTATGAGCATGATGATGATTTTGGTGAGATTTATCTAGCATGTGCGAGAGCTGCTCGTGGAGAGTATTTTAGGCATGATGACTATCTTTTTAGGAAGAATAAGTTATGTGTTCCTAAATGTTCTTTACGAGAGTTGTTATTGCTTGAGTCTCATGGTGGGGGTTTGATGGGACATTTTGGCATTGCTAAGACTTTAGCTGTTCTGCATGAGCATTTCTTTTGGCCTCATATGAAACGTGATGTTGAGAGAATTTGTGGTCGATGTGTTACATGTAAACAAGCTATGATGCATGCCATGGAGGCCCAACTTACGTTGCATATGTGGGCTGATTTAATAGAGTCTTTTATTTTGTTTTATCTTATAATTTTCGTGGGTTATGTTAGGGTGGCTGAAATTAGGCCTTAGTTGAGTCAATTTTGAGTTTTATACCTTGTTTTGACTAAGGATATGTTTCCTTATTAGATTAGGAGTTATTTTCCATGTTTATTCTCCTAGTTTGGTTAGGTTTTCACATACCTTATTTGTAGTCTTTATGATGGACGAAAATTAGGGTGTCTTTTGCTTGTTAGTCAAGTTAGGTTTAGTCTTTACTTTGCCTATATATAAGGCTTTGTGTTGGACGAAATTTACAGCATACTTTTATCAATAAACTTGTGAGTTTTATTTCTCTCTTGAGAATTCCGAATTCCTCTTGATTGTTCCAAGACGAATTCATTTATCGACGTAACGGCGAGTCAACCAACACTCGTCGGGTGTCATTCAGCGTCCCCGAGTTGCTGCGTCAACTGCACGTTGGGGTTTAGGGATTCGTTCGCCTAAATCATTCTGTGGGTTAGATTCAGAGGTTTTGGGATTCCATCTTCTGTTCGTTGTTCAAGTCTTCCGCTTGCGTATTCGATTTGATCGGCCAGGATCATATCATCTGGTATCAAAGCTGGTATCAGTTTTCCAGGTTTCGTAAGGGTCGAAATTATCCAGTGTTTTTGTCTTTCTGTTTGGGTCTTTACGTGCTTGAGAGAGTATGAGTGTCAGTTTAGCAAATCACGGCCATCCAACAATTTTTGATGGTTGCAATCGAGATAAGACGTGTCGTTCGTGTCAAGGGTTCAGATCCCATGAGAGTGAGCAGTGGGCAAATTTCTGTCACACGAGAGTTCTTGTCCACGACAAGTTGTGCAGTGTGATCATTGATGGAGAAAGTTGCACGAATGTGGCGAGTAGATACATGGTGGAGAAATCGGGGCTGACCGAGGTGCAACACCCCAAGCCGTATCGTTTGCAATGGCTGAATGAGACCGGCGTCGTCGAGGTTACCACGCAAGTGACAGTGCCTATTCGCCTTGGCAAGTATGAAGATGAGGTTTTGTGCGATGTTATTCCCATGCAAGCGACCCACATTTTGTTGGGTAGACCGTGGCAGGTCGATAGACGAGCTATTCATGATGAAGTCACCAATAAGTACTCCTTCGCGTATAAGCAAAAGAAGTTGGCAATTGTTTCCCTTCGTCCTCAACAAATTTATGAGGATCACTTGCAACTGCAGCAACGGCACAAGGAGGCGGATAAAGTGAAGTCTACGGAGCAGCTGATGGAGAAAAAGGAGATGAAGGTTGCAGTGGAAGTTGTGGTGGCTATCAAGGATGAGAACTCACGTGAGGAAGTGCTTGAGAAGTCTACTTCATCTATTTTGGAAGCAAAGGCTTTGCCGCAAGCTATGGGTATTGAACAGGAGCAGCGATGTGATGATGCAAATAAGTTCAAGCTGACCTTGTTCACGCAACATCAGCTGCAATGGCAGACTCATATTGGCGACACCAAGCTGATGAAGTTGTTGAAGGGTCCGTTCCACATCGATCAATATGAAAGGGAAATCTTTGGTGAGGCAACGTGATGCAGTTCAGAGTAGAGGTCAGGATGCGGAGCAAAGCCGAATTTCAGAGGCTGCACAGAGTGAAGATCCGGTGCACGTGCCCGGTGGTCCAGTGACGAGAGCTAGGGCCAGGACGTTCAAGGCCAATTTAATGACATTGGTGGAGGAAATCTGGAGGCAGGAGCTGAAAAGGCCAATTGGAGAAGGACCGACGGATCAGAGTTCAAAGGTGGTAAACCTTATTGCTTACCGAGTTGAACCACCAGAGAAGTCTCGATTCCTCTGGCTTTGCCAGAACAGCGAAATCATGTCGCCCAGAGAAGACTCGATCCCTCTGGCCTTGCCAGAGCAGCGGAATCGTTACCCCCGGGAAGAAGCGACTGGGCAGAGAACTCACGTTGAGTCTGCCCGAGCAGAGAACTCAAGTGGAGTCTGCCCGAGCAGAGAACTCAAGTGGAATCTGCCCGAGCAGAGAACTCACGTTGAGTCTGCCAGAGCAGAGAACTCAAGTGGAGTCTGCCCGAGCAGAGAACTCAAGTGGAGTCTGCCCGAGCAGAGAAACCCGCCAGAGAAGACTTGATTCCTCTGGCCTTGCCAGAGCAGACTCGTTTCCAATGCATTTTTTTCAGAGGAGTCCTCGCTGGGGTTTCTTTTGACTTGTTGAACAAGTTCCGTTATTTCTTTAATTTCTGTTTATTTCCTTGTTACGTAGGGTTTCCCGTTCCCTATAAATAGGGCTGTTATGTGTTTGAAAAGTTAGACAATTTTTGATAAAATATAACAGTGAGTTTAATTCTCTCTCAAGTTTCGAATTCTTCTTGATAAACAAGGATTCACCTATCGACGAATCGACGAGTTTCTTCATCCCTCGCCGTGTGTCATTCAGCGTCTCCAAGTTCTTGCGTCAAATGCACGTTGGGGTCTAGGGAATTATTCGCCTAGATCATTTCGTGGTTTAGATTCAGGGGTTTTGAGGCAATCCATCTTTATCTGTTCTTTTCTGTTTGTTACGTTCAATTTCAGTCTTCCGCGTATAAATCAAATAGATCGGAGTTTTCCTTATCTATTACGTTATTACTGTGTTTTTCCGGTGAAACTTCCATAATTCTCGGCAAAAGAGCATATCATCTGGTATCAGTTTCCGGGTTTCGTAAGGGTTACGCTATCTATATATTTACCAAAAAAAAATAAAAAAAAAACAGCAAAAAAAAAAAAAAAAAAAAACAGAGCACAATCAACACGATCTGTCGAAAACAAAAAAAAATGAAACAAGCAGAAAGCAGTACATCTTCAATTTGTGTTTACCCCGTTGTGTTTTACTTCATTCTTTGGGTTTAATCGCTCGTTGTGGTATTTGTATGTTTCTGCGTAGCACTGATTTTGGGTTCCAGTCTGCGTTTAGGCGTCTCTCTTTTCTTTGTCGAGTCCTATCTTATCTGTGTATTTTGCTGTGGTTCTTGTGAGGCGTGACATCGAGTGCTCTCGTCGAGTGCGCTTGTTGATCTCGTTGTGCCGTTGGTTGGTGATTTCCCGTGGTAGATTGAGGAATTTGTTTCTTTGACAGAGAATTTGAGCGGAAAAAGGCAAGAGTGGTGAGATTAGTAGAGGGTAAAAGCCTTGAATTGAGTGGATACACGAGCGCTGAGTGTTTTCATCTTGAGTGATACACGAGTGTTGGTAAGGTGGTGAGGTCCTTACGTTGTTTTTGTTGTTTCACTAACGTTTCTTGTTTTCTGTCCGTGTTGTTATGTCTAAACCAGCTGAACAGGGTATAGACTTGAGTGATAGCCCTGTTATGGATCCTCAGTTCAAACTAGTGATGGAGGCTCTTCGCTCCGAGTTTGGCAGGATGCTACATTCCGAACTCGAGGGCGTGTATGACAAGATCGACTTGCTGGAACAGTCTCATTCGCGTGCACCCACTTTCACACGAGGAGGCAGACACGGGCGAGGAGGCCGTGGTGGTGGAGGCGGCCGATTCCACCGTCAGTATGAGGAGCATGTTGAGGATACCGAATTTGAGGATGAGGACGACGATGAAAGAGCGTGGCAGGACAATAATCTGGGCAACATCAAGATGAACATTCCTCCTTTCCAAGGGAAGAATGATCCCGAATTGTATCTTGATTGGGAGAGAAAGATGGAGCTTATGTTCGATTGCCACTCCTATTCAGAGCTCAAGAAGGTGAAGTTGGCAGCGGTTGAGTTCTCAGATTATGCACTTGTTTGGTGGGATCAACTGGTAACGAGTAGGAGAAGAAACAATGAGCCATCTATTCAATCTTGGCAGGAGATGAAGGCTGTGATGCGGAAACGTTTTGTGCCAACTCATTACTACCGTGAGCTTTTTAACAAGTTGCAGACCTTGAGGCAGGGCAGTCGGAGTGTGGATGAGTATTATAAGGAGATGGAGGTTGCCATGATTAGAGCCAATGTGGAGGAGGAGCGAGAGGCGACCATGGCCAGATTCTTGGCTGGGCTGCATTGGGATATTCGTGATAAGGTGGAGTTGCAGCACTACGTTGAGTTGGAGGACATGGTCCACATGGCCATCAAGATAGAGACTCAACTCAAGCGGAGGGGCAACAACAGCAGCAACCAGCGCCAGACTCAGGGCAAGTGGATGTCGTCGCAACCCGTTGCCAGCGGTTCTTCGTCCAGAGGGATCCCCTGGCAGAAGGAAGCCCCGCCGCGCGAGGAGAAAAAGCAATTTGTTCGGTCCCGACCAGAGGGCTCCGGTGCAGCGAATCAGGGTAGTCCGACCGTTGTCGATGGTCGAAATCGCGATAAGAAGTGTTTTAAGTGCCAAGGGTTCGGGCATATTATGAGTGACTGTCCGAACAGGAGACTCATGATAATGCGCGATGACGGCGAAGTTGTGACGGATGGGGATGACACCGACCCTGATATGCCGAAATTGGAGGATGTCGATGATACCGCTGATGAGGAGGAATGTGAGGAGATTTTTGCGCCCAATGGACAACTTTTTGTAGCTCGGCGAGCCTTGAGTGTCCAAACTCTACCCCCGGAACGTGAGCAGAGGGAGAATCTTTTCCACACGAGATGTCTTGTTCAAGACAAGGTATGTAGTGTGATCATCGATGGCGGGAGTTGCACGAATGTGGCTAGTAGAGCCCTGGTTGAGAGATTGGGGCTAACCTCGGAGAAGCATCCCAAGCCGTATCGTTTGCAGTGGCTAAATGAGACTGGCATTATCAGAGTGACCAAGCAAGTGAAGGTCCCTTTTCGCATTGGGACGTATGAGGATGCGGTGGTGTGTGATGTGATCCCTATGCAAGCGAGCCACATCCTGTTGGGGCGCCCGTGGCAATTTGATCGCCGTGCAATTCATGATGGTTACACCAACAAATATTCATTTACATACAAGCAGAAGAAGGTGTCGCTTGTTCCTCTTACTCCTACCCAAGTTTATGAGGATCAAGTGCAATTGCAACGGGAGGCGGACAACCTAAAGTCCAAGGAGCAGCCTGTGGAGAAGAAGGAGCAGGGGCTGAACCATAAGTCCTTTCTTGCTACGGCTAGTGATTTGAAGTGGTGTGTTCAGGAGGAGAAGCCGATCTTGCTGTTGCGTTATCAGGAGACTTTGCTTATGTCTAACGATCTCTTTTCTCTACCCCCTTCTATTCGTGGTGTGTTGCAGGAGTTTGTTGATATTTTCCCCGACGATACACCTACCGGTTTACCACCACTTCGCGGGATTGAGCATCAGATTGACTTTGTGCCCGGTGCTACTTTGCCAAACAGACCAGCCTACCGCACCAACCCGGAGGAGACGAAGGAGTTGGAGAGGCAGATTGGTGAGTTGTTGGCCAAAGGGCATGTGAGGGAAAGCCTGAGCCCTTGTGCGGTACCAGTTCTCCTTGTACCAAAGAAGGACTCGTCGTGGAGGATGTGCTGTGATTGCCGAGCTATCAATAACTTCACGGTAAAATATCGCCATCCCATTCCTCGTTTAGATGATATGCTCGATGAGTTACATGGTTCTTGTGTCTATTCTAAGATCGATTTGCGTAGTGGATATCATCAGATTAGGATTAAGGAAGGTGATGAATGGAAAACTGCTTTTAAGACAAAACTTGGTTTGTATGAGTGGTTGGTTATGCCTTTTGGTTTGACTAATGCGCCTAGTACTTTCATGCTTCTTATGAATCATGTTTTGCGTGCTTTCATTGGCAGATTTGTAGTTGTTTACTTTGATGATATCCTCATTTATAGCCAGCATTTTGATGAGCATGTTGATCATTTGCGGTCTGTTATGAACGTACTTCGAAAGGAGAAGTTGTTTGCTAACCTTAAAAAGTGCATTTTTGCTATGGACAAGCTTGTGTTCCTTGGTTTTGTTGTTAGTGCACAAGGTGTACAGGTTGATGAGGAGAAGATCCGAGCAATCCAAGAGTGGCCAACACCGAGGAACATTGCAGCAGTTCGAAGCTTTCATGGTCTTGCTAGCTTCTATAGGCGATTCGTGCCTCACTTCAGCAGTATTGCCGCACCTCTGACAGAAGTCATCAAGAAGAATGTGGAATTTAAATGGGACAAAGCGCAAGAGGATGCATTTCAGCAGTTAAAATACAAATTGACCCATGCCCCGGTATTATCTCTTCCAAATTTCTCCAAATCTTTTGAGATTGAATGTGATGCTTCTGGTGTTGGTATTGGTGCAGTGTTGATGCAAGAGAGACGACCCATTGCGTATTTCAGCGAGAAGTTAAATGGGGCAACGTTGAGTTATCCAACGTATGATAAGGAGTTGTATGCATTGGTGAGAGCTTTGCAAACATGGCAGCACTACTTGTGTCCCAACGAGTTTGTCATTCACACGGACCATGAGTCGTGGAAACACTTGAAAGGCCAACACAAGTTGAACAAGCGACATGCGAGGTGGATGGAGTTCATTGAGACGTTTCCCTACGTCATCAAATACAAGCAAGGTAAGGAGAATGTTGTGGCTGATGCACTTTCTCGAAGGTATGCCTTGATTTCTACCTTAGATGCTAAGTTACTTGGCTTTGAGTGCCTCAAGAGTTTGTATGCGAGTGATGCTAATTTTGGTGAGATTTATATAGCATGTGAGCGAGCTTCTAGTGGAGAGTATTTTAGGCATGATGATTTTCTTTTTAGGAGGAATAAGTTATGCGTGCCGCAATGTTCTTTAGGAGAATTGTTATTGCTTGAGTCTCATGGTGGGGGTTTGATGGGACACTTTGGCTGTTCTGCATGAACATTTCTTTTGGCCTCATATGAAACGTGATGTTGAGAGAATTTGTGGTCGATGTGTTACATGTAAACAAGCTAAGTCTAGGGTGAGTTCCCATGGTTTGTATACACCATTGCCTATTCCTCACGCACCTTGGATTGATATTTCTATGGATTTTGTGTTAGGTTTGCCTAGGACTAAGCGTGGTCGTGACTCCATCTTTGTAGTTGTTGACAGATTTTCTAAGATGGCACATTTTATTCCTTGTCATAAATCTGATGATGCATCTCATGTGGCTGATCTTTTCTTTAGAGAGATTGTTAGATTACATGGCATGCCTAGAACTATTGTTTCTGATCGGGATTCGAAGTTTTTGAGCTATTTTTGGAAGACTTTGTGGTGCAAGTTGGGTACTAAACTTTTGTTTTCTACTACTTGTCATCCACAAACTGATGGTCAAACAGAAGTAGTGAATAGGACTTTGTCTACCTTACTTCGAGCTATTATTAAAAAGAACATTAAGTCGTGGGAAGAGTGTCTTCCTCATGTGGAATTCGCTTATAACCGTGCTGTTCATTCTGCCACTAAGTTTTCTCCATTTGAAATCGCGTATGGATTTAACCCTTTGACACATTTGGATTTGACTCCGTTACCCGAGATTGAGCAGGTTAACATGGATGGCCAGAACAGAGCAGACTTCGTGAAGAAGATCCATGAACGTGCCAGAGCCAACATTGAGCGCCGCACGCGGCAGTATGCTGAGCAAGCTAATCGGGGTCGTCGCAAAGTAGTATTTGAACCCGGTGATTGGGTTTGGCTGCACATGCGCAAGGAAAGATTTCCAGAGCAGAGGCGCTCCAAGTTACTCCCTCGGGGCGATGGTCCATTCCAAGTATTGGAACGGATCAATGATAATGCCTACAAACTAGATTTACCCGGTGAGTATAATGTGAGCGCTACATTCAATGTTACTGACTTAAGTCCCTTTGATGTAGGCGACGCTGTGGATTTGAGGACAAATCCTTTTCAAGAGAGGGGGAATGATGCAGTTCAGAGTAGAGGTCAGGATGCGGAGCAAAGCCGAATTTCAGAGGCTGCACAGAGTGAAGATCCGGTGCACGTGCCCGTTGGTCCAGTGACGAGAGCTAGGGCCAGGACGTTCAAGGCCAATTTAATGACATTGGTGGAGGAAATCTGGAGGCAGGAGCTGAAAAGGCCAATTGGAGAAGGACCGACGGATCAGAGTTCAAAGGTGGTAAACCTTATTGCTTACCGAGTTGAACCACCAGAGAAGTCTCGATTCCTCTGGCCTTGCCAGAGCAGCGGAATCGTTACCCCCGGGAAGAAGCGACTGGGCAGAGAACTCACGTTGAGTCTGCCCGAGCAGAGAACTCAAGTGGAGTCTGCCCGAGCAGAGAACTCAAGTGGAATCTGCCCGAGCAGAGAACTCACGTTGAGTCTGCCAGAGCAGAGAACTCAAGTGGAGTCTGCCCGAGCAGAGAACTCAAGTGGAGTCTGCCCGAGCAGAGAAACCCGCCAGAGAAGACTTGATTCCTCTGGCCTTGCCAGAGCAGACTCGTTTCCAATGCGTTTTTTTCAGAGGAGTCCTCGCTGGGCTTTCTTTTGACTTGTTGAACAAGTTCCGTTATTTCTTTAATTTCTGTTTATTTCCTTGTTACGTAGGGTTTCCCGTTCCCTATAAATAGGGCTGTTATGTGTTTGAAAAGTTAGACAATTTTTGATAAAATATAACAGTGAGTTTAATTCTCTCTCAAGTTTCGAATTCTTCTTGATAAACAAGGATTCACCTATCGACGAATCGACGAGTTTCTTCATCCCTCGCCGTGTGTCATTCAACGTCTCCGAGTTCTTGCGTCAAATGCACGTTGGGGTCTAGGGAATTATTCGCCTAGATCATTTCGTGGTTTAGATTCAGGGGTTTTGAGGCAATCCATCTTTATCTGTTCTTTTCTGTTTGTTACGTTCAATTTCAGTCTTCCGCGTATAAATCAAATAGATCGGAGTTTTCCTTATCTATTACGTTATTACTGTGTTTATCCGGTGAAACTTCCATAATTCTCGGCAAAAGAGCATATCATCTGGTATCAGTTTCCGGGTTTCATAAGGGTTACGCTATCTATATATTTACCAAAAAAAAAAAAAAAACAGAGCACAATCTACACGATCTGTCGAAAACAAAAAAAAAATGAAACAAGCAGAAAGCAGTACATCTTCAATTTGTGTTTACCCCGTTGTGTTTTACTTCATTCTTTGGGTTTAATCGCTCGTTGTGGTATTTGTATGTTTCTGCGTAGCACTGATTTTGGGTTCCAGTCTGCGTTTAGGCGTCTCTCTTTTCTTTGTCGAGTCCTATCTTATCTGTGTATTTTGCTGTGGTTCTTGTGAGGCGTGACATCGAGTGCTCTCGTCGAGTGCGCTTGTTGATCTCGTTGTGCCGTTGGTTGGTGATTTCCCGTGGTAGATTGAGGAATTTGTTTCTTTGACAGAGAATTTGAGCGGAAAAAGGCAAGAGTGGTGAGATTAGTAGAGGGTAAAAGCCTTGAATTGAGTGGATACACGAGCGCTGAGTGTTTTCATCTTGAGTGATACACGAGTGTTGGTAAGGTGGTGAGGTCCTTACGTTGTTTTTGTTGTTTCACTAACGTTTCTTGTTTTCTGTCCGTGTTGTTATGTCTAAACCAGCTGAACAGGGTATAGACTTGAGTGACAGCCCTGTTATGGATCCTCAGTTCAAACTAGTGATGGAGGCTCTTCGCTCCGAGTTTGGCAGGATGCTACATTCCGAACTCGAGGGCGTGTATGACAAGATCGACTTGCTGGAACAGTCTCATTCGCGTGCACCCACTTTCACACGAGGAGGCAGACGCGGGCGAGGAGGCCGTGGTGGTGGAGGCGGCCGATTCCACCGTCAGTATGAGGAGCATGTTGAGGATACCGAATTTGAGGATGAGGACGACGATGGAAGAGCGTGGCAGGACAATAATCTGGGCAACATCAAGATGAACATTCCTCCTTTCCAAGGGAAGAATGATCCCGAATTGTATCTTGATTGGGAGAGAAAGATGGAGCTTATGTTCGATTGCCACTCCTATTCAGAGCTCAAGAAGGTGAAGTTGGCAGCGGTTGAGTTCTCAGATTATGTACTTGTTTGGTGGGATCAACTGGTAACGAGTAGGAGAAGAAACAATGAGCCATCTATTCAATCTTGGCAGGAGATGAAGGCTGTGATGCGGAAACGTTTTGTGCCAACTCATTACTACCGTGAGCTTTTTAACAAGTTGCAGACCTTGAGGCAGGGCAGTCGGAGTGTGGATGAGTATTATAAGGAGATGGAGGTTGCCATGATTAGAGCCAATGTGGAGGAAGAGCGAGAGGCGACCATGGCCAGATTCTTGGCTGGGCTGCATTGGGATATTCGTGATAAGGTGGAGTTGCAGCACTACGTTGAGTTGGAGGACATGGTCCACATGGCCATCAAGATAGAGACTCAACTCAAGCTGAGGGGCAACAACAGCAGCAACCAGCGCCAGACTCAGGGCAAGTGGAGGTCGTCGCAATCCGTTGCCAGCGGTTCTTCGTCCAGAGGGATCCCCTGGCAGAAGGAAGCCCCGCCGCGCGAGGAGAAAAAGCAATTTGTTCGGTCCCGACCAGAGGGCTCCGGTGCAGCGAATCAGGGTAGTCCGACCGTTGTCGATGGTCGAAATCGCGATAAGAAGTGTTTTAAGTGCCAAGGGTTCGGGCATATTATGAGTGACTGTCCGAACAGGAGACTCATGATAATGCGCGATGACGGCGAAGTTGTGACGGATGGGGATGACACCGACCCTGATATGCCGAAATTGGAGGATGTCGATGATACCGCTGATGAGGAGGAATGTGAGGAGATTTTTGCGCCCAATGGACAACTTTTTGTAGCTCGGCGAGCCTTGAGTGTCCAAACTCCACCCCCGGAACGTGAGCAGAGGGAGAATCTTTTCCACACGAGATGTCTTGTTCAAGACAAGGTATGTAGTGTGATCATCGATGGCGGGAGTTGCACGAATGTGGCTAGTAGAGCCCTGGTTGAGAGATTGGGGCTAACCTCGGAGAAGCATCCCAAGCCGTATCGTTTGCAGTGGCTAAATGAGACTGGCATTATCAGAGTGACCAAGCAAGTGAAGGTCCCTTTTCGCATTGGGACGTATGAGGATGCGGTGGTGTGTGATGTGATCCCTATACAAGCGAGCCACATCCTGTTGGGGCGCCCGTGGCAATTTGATCGCCGTGCAATTCATGATGGTTACACCAACAAATATTCATTTACATACAAGCAGAAGAAGGTGTCGCTTGTTCCTCTTACTCCTACCCAAGTTTATGAGGATCAAGTGCAATTGCAACGGGAGGCGGACAACCTAAAGTCCAAGGAGCAGCCTGTGGAGAAGAAGGAGCAGGGGCTGAACCATAAGTCCTTTCTTGCTACGGCTAGTGATTTGAAGTGGTGTGTTCAGGAGGAGAAGCCGATCTTGCTGTTGCGTTATCAGGAGACTTTGCTTATGTCTAACGATCTCTCTTCTCTACCCCCTTCTATTCGTGGTGTGTTGCAGGAGTTTGTTGATGTTTTCCCCGATGATACACCTACCGGTTTACCACCACTTCGCGGGATTGAGCATCAGATTGACTTTGTGCCCGGTGCTACTTTGCCAAACAGACCAGCCTACCGCACCAACCCGGAGGAGACGAAGGAGTTGGAGAGGCAGATTGGTGAGTTGTTGGCCAAAGGGCATGTGAGGGAAAGCCTGAGCCCTTGTGCGGTACCAGTTCTCCTTGTACCAAAGAAGGACTCGTCGTGGAGGATGTGCTGTGATTGCCGAGCTATCAATAACATCACGGTAAAATATCGCCATCCCATTCCTCGTTTAGATGATATGCTCGATGAGTTACATGGTTCTTGTGTCTTTTCTAAGATCGATTTGCGTAGTGGATATCATCAGATTAGGATTAAGGAAGGTGATGAATGGAAAACTGCTTTTAAGACAAAACTTGGTTTGTATGAGTGGTTGGTTATGCCTTTTGGTTTGACTAATGCGCCTAGTACTTTCATGCGTCTTATGAATCATGTTTTGCGTGCTTTCATTGGCAGATTTGTAGTTGTTTACTTTGATGATATCCTCATTTATAGCCAGCATTTTGATGAGCATGTTGATCATTTGCGGTCTGTTATGAACGTACTTCGAAAGGAGAAGTTGTTTGCTAACCTTAAAAAGTGCATTTTTGCTACGGACAAGCTTGTGTTCCTTGGTTTTGTTGTTAGTGCACAAGGTGTACAGGTTGATGAGGAGAAGATCCGAGCAATCCAAGAGTGGCCAACACCGAGGAACATTGCAGCAGTTCGAAGCTTTCATGGTCTTGCTAGCTTCTATAGGCGATTCGTGCCTCACTTCAGCAGTATTGCCGCACCTCTGACAGAAGTCATCAAGAAGAATGTGGAATTTAAATGGGACAAAGCGCAAGAGGATGCATTTCAGCAGTTAAAATACAAATTGACCCATGCCCCGGTATTATCTCTTCCAAATTTCTCCAAATCTTTTGAGATTGAATGTGATGCTTCTGGTGTTGGTATTGGTGCAGTGTTGATGCAAGAGAGACGACCCATTGCGTATTTCAGCGAGAAGTTAAATGGGGCAACGTTGAGTTATCCAACGTATGATAAGGAGTTGTATGCATTGGTGAGAGCTTTGCAAACATGGCAGCACTACTTGTGGCCCAACGAGTTTGTCATTCACACGGACCATGAGTCGTTGAAACACTTGAAAGGCCAACACAAGTTGAACAAGCGACATGCGAGGTGGATGGAGTTCATTGAGACGTTTCCCTACGTCATCAAATACAAGCAAGGTAAGGAGAATGTTGTGGCTGATGCACTTTCTCGAAGGTATGCCTTGATTTCTACCTTAGATGCTAAGTTACTTGGCTTTGAGTGCCTCAAGAGTTTGTATGCGAGTGATGCTGATTTTGGTGAGATTTATATAGCATGTGAGCGAGCTTCTAGTGGAGAGTATTTTAGGCATGATGATTTTCTTTTTAGGAGGAATAAGTTATGCGTGCCGCAATGTTCTTTAGGAGAATTGTTATTGCTTGAGTCTCATGGTGGGGGTTTGATGGGACACTTTGGCATTGCTAAGACTTTGGCTGTTCTGCATGAACATTTCTTTTGGCCTCATATGAAACGTGATGTTGAGAGAATTTGTGGTCGATGTGTTACATGTAAACAAGCTAAGTCTAGGGTGAGTTCCCATGGTTTGTATACACCATTGCCTATTCCTCACGCACCTTGGATTGATATTTCTATGGATTTTGTATTAGGTTTGCCTAGGACTAAGCGTGGTCGTGACTCCATCTTTGTAGTTGTTGACAGATTTTCTAAGATGGCATATTTTATTCCTTGTCATAAATCTGATGATGCATCTCATGTGGCTGATCTTTTCTTTAGAGAGATTGTTAGATTACATGGCATGCCTAGAACTATTGTTTCCGATCGGGATTCGAAGTTTTTGAGCTATTTTTGGAAGACTTTGTGGTGCAAGTTGGGTACTAAACTTTTGTTTTCTACTACTTGTCATCCACAAACTGATGGTCAAACAGAAGTAGTGAATAGGACTTTGTCTACCTTACTTCGAGCTATTATTCAAAAGAACATTAAGTCGTGGGAAGAGTGTCTTCCTCATGTGGAATTCGCTTATAACCGTGCTGTTCATTCTGCCACTAAGTTTTCTCCATTTGAAATCGCGTATGGATTTAACCCTTTGACACCTTTGGATTTGACTCCGTTACCCGAGATTGAGTGTAACACCCCGTACTTTTCCTCATGTTGTGAGAAAGTGTCTAAACACTATTGAGAGTACTGAGATGTCAAATTACGAGACTACTTTTTTTTTTTTTTTTTTTTTTTGAGCAGATAAGACAGATTGTCTTTTAAATAGAGATACGAGTGAATAAACCGATGATGGAATTAGAGTGATGAGATTTGAGAAATGAGTTGAGATAGAGATGCTGATTGATATTGAGCTGAGATTTTATTTTATTACCAACTACCGGGAATAGAGTTACCGGATACTGAATTGTTATAGATTGACTATCCTATTAAGAAAAATAGGAATACTGAGTTGGAAATAGAGTCGAGGAAGAAAGAGTGAGAAACCTTGATATATAGAGTCGGTCAGAGAGACGTCTAGCTTATTTGAGCCTGCCGACTGTTTTGATGTGATGTTATGTGAATTTACGTGACTGAGTAATTATGTGATTTTGTGACGTGTGTCATTGTGACCGAGTTATTATGATTTTTATTCGAGACCTTAGCATTTGGAATTTTGTTTAAGTTTCCAAAGCAAGTATGGTTTATTCTTATCGAGAAATCGAATGATGCCGGTTTATGAAAATTTTTCCGAGCATAATATTTTTAAATTATTTTTTTTCTTCCTACGAAGAGGAATATTATATATATGTGAGTGCACTAATATGAGTGCTATAATTATTATTTTGGTCACATGAATATTTATGATGTGGTATTTTATTAATGAGTGACTTTTCCATAGTTGTTGTGATTATTATTTAATCACCCTTCTCTCTATTATTTTAATTTCTCTACCATATGTTATATGCCTAAATTTTGCTAAGTATAGAATTGAGAGAGTAGAGAGTTGAGAGTACATTAGAGAGAGTGTAGAGACTAGTGAGAGGAAAGTGTAGAGATTTGAGAGAGAAAGAAGAGATTAGAGTGAGAAGAGGCATTAATGCCAAATATTCTCTAAGATTCACAAATCTTTCCAAAGATTAGCCAAATCCTTCTATATCTTGCAAAGGATTTTCCTCTCTCTTCTCCACCCCATTTTCGATCTCTCTCCCTCTCCCTCATCTCTCACTTCACTTTCCACCATTGTTAGCCATTGATGAAACCTTCGAAGCTTCACCCAAGTATGCCAAACACATAAATCACTACTTAAATCCTCCATAAACACATCCTATCAACTTAAATTCAAGAGAATCCTTGAAGATTGGTTTCAAGAATAGTGAGAGAAAATTTGGATAATTGGTGAAAACTTGGGTAAGTGATCTCCATATTCATAGATATAATTTGTATGAGTTTGTATATGAGTTTATTTGAAGGATTGAAGCAAGAAATCACCCCCTCTCTTATTTTTCATAATTTTCGAAAATTTGGGTGTTCTACCCTTCAAAAAATTTTCTTCTTCTTTCCTTGAATTGAGGTGAGAAAAGTGATCTATGTGATGTTTGGTGATGATTGAGGTGTGTTTTGAAAAACTATGTTTTGAGATGTAAAGATTCGATGAGTTTAGTTTACCCCAATTTGGGAATTTTTTTTGAGTTGATGATCAAGGTGATGAAGTGATGATGTATATGAGTCTATGAGATGTTTATGATGATGATTGATGGATTAATTTGAGTATATGATGTCAATTGGAGTTTTGATATGAGTTAGCTTACTAAAATTAGGGCTATGTGTATCTATGATCTAAAATATATAATTGATGGAGTATATGTGAGTTTAATTGGCTAAAAATGAAAGATCTATGAATGGATTAGAGATTTGTATGTGTTTGTAAAAATTTCAAAGAGTTAGTTTAGTAAAAATTAGGACTTTTGGTCTATTTGATATTTAAGTGATTTTGATTAAGATATGTGTTTTTAAGTATGATAGTAGTGTTTTAATATGTTTGATTAAGTCTATTGGAAGCTAAGTAAAATTTTGACTTGAGTTAGTTATGAGAATTTTTGAGTTTTCATATTTGAGAAGTCATCGATTGTTTAAATGTGGTCTATTTTGATCTATGACCATTATGTGAAAGATGTCATGCTTTTGTTGAGAATTTTATGTTGATATATGAGTTTTTCACTAGAGTTAGTTTACATGATAAAAAGGGATATATATGTGTAAAATGAGTTACATGATGTATGGAGTCAATAATGAATGATTGAGTGTTTTTGAGCATGAGATTGAAAAGAGAATTTGATTGATACGTTGTTGAAACGTTTCCCTTGAGATTTGAGTTAAGATGTAAAAGAGGAGAGTTAATTTGAGTATGATGAGTATTTTAATGTTTTTGAATGTTTTTAAGTGCTTTAAGTGCTTAAAATGAGTTTTGATGTGTTTGCTTTGTATAAATGTTAAATTGAGCATTTAAGAGTTGAGATGAGTTTTTGGTGATTTTTCGTAGGCTACTGACCTACTGTGATCGACGATTTGTCGATGTCAAAAAGCTTTGAAAATTTTACAGAATGTCCCTACATGAGTCTTGAGCACCTCTGTAAAATTTCAAGTCATTGGGACTTGATTTACTATTTTTATAAAATGAAAAACCAAATCTGCACATTTCTGCCGGGAATTTCAGAGAACAGGGGACAAAGTCATTCATTTCAGTGACTTCCTGTGTGATCTAGCTTTCCAAATTTTTATGGTATCAACCTTACTGTATGGTCTAGATATCCACCAAATTTGAGCTCAGTTTGACAACGTTTACTATTTTTCAAAAATCAATGTTTCCGATTGCTCAAAACTGCCGATTATGGTAGACCGTGGTAAAAACGCCATATCTCCCAAACCACTTGGAGTTTCTGACTCTACTTTTTTTTAAATGAAACTAGACTCAAATACCTTTCTTTTGGTATGAGTCTGGAGTCCAGGGGATGTCGGAGTCAGAACGTGTAAAATTTTGAAGTTGAGTCTGTGTAAAAACAGAACATGTCTTGATGATGTTTGATGGTATCTTCTTATGTGCCTTATGTGATTGTGTTGCCTAAGTGTTTGAATGAGATTAGACGAGTCTTATATGAGAGATGAATCGAGACTTAGAACCATGTTTTTCTTGAATCCTATCCTTGGACTTAAGGATTTGAAATGAGTAAAGAGTTTATGTAGAGTTGGTTAAGAGATAGAATATAATATAGAGCATGAGTTAAGGCATGAGATTTTGCCAATGAGTTTCTAATCGGGATTCATTTTATGACATGAACCTTCGATGATGACGATGATCCCTGAAGACACGAGCCGAGCAAGGAAGTAAGTAACTCCGCTTTGACGGGAGTTTTTGAGTAAGGTCTTCAGGTGGGCAATATTTTGAGTATATGTTTATCATATGAGCTTTCCAAAATGATGTAATGATGTTATGAGCTTATCAAATGTTTTGAGATAAATGATGTTTGAGAACTGTTTGACTTGCCAATTTTTGATGTTGAGTTTGTGTGTTACCCTCTACTGATGAGACGAATTCGGTCCTGCCACAAGCGGGATTTTGTGCACAGAGGTGACTGTGAGCCGTCTTCGGGTCGGCCGGTCACGGTACTTGAGAGGGAGGCCTACTTCTCAGTACCTTTGATGATGAGTAGTGGATGTGGTACATACATGATGAATGTTTAAACTGCGCAGTTACTTATTTATGATGTTGATTATAAAACTGCATGCACAGATTCATTGATACTAACTTATTTCTGTGTATTGCTGTGATGTGGCAAGCTTCAGACTTATAGCTCTAAGAGCACCTTTCTTGTTTTTCGGCGTTTGCCCACTGAGTATTATATACTCACGCCCTGCATGTATTTCTAAATGTGCAGGCTAAGCGAGGAGTGAGATTGGTCTGGTGCTGGTGGGGGATCGTTAGATGACGTATTTGCTTTATCGTATTTCCTTTTTATCGATAAAGTCTTGATGTGAAGTTACTTTGAATATGAATCAAGTAATATACTCACGGTTGTGTGTCTCCATACATGTAACCGGTTCGCCTTTTGCTGCGACACTCTGCATATTATGTTTCCTTATGAAAAATAAGCTATACCTGTTTTGTTTTTGTTCGTGAAATTCCTGATAATTAAAAAGTTACAACGACGTTGACGATTTTACCCTTGGGTTCAATTAATAATATTTTTCCTTAGCATGCTTTGATGTGAGCTTCCGCTTGATGTTCGACCTACTCTTCTATTCCTTTATTCTTTAAAAATAGTCGTATCGATACTCGTACCCCACTATCACTAGTGTCGGGATTTCGGGCTGCGACATTGAGCAGGTTAACATGGATGGCCAGAACAGAGCAGACTTCGTGAAGAAGATCCATGAACGTGCCAGAGCCAACATTGAGCGCCGCACACGGCAGTATGCTGAGCAAGCTAATCGGGGTCGTCGCAAAGTAGTATTTGAACCCGGTGATTGGGTTTGGCTGCACATGCGCAAGGAAAGATTTCCAGAGCAGAGGCGCTCCAAGTTACTCCCTCGGGGCGATGGTCCATTCCAAGTATTGGAACGGATCAATGATAATGCCTACAAACTAGATTTACCCGGTGAGTATAATGTGAGCGCTACATTCAATGTTACTGACTTAAGTCCCTTTGATGTAGGCGACGCTGTGGATTTGAGGACAAATCATTTTCAAGAGAGGGGGAATGATGCAGTTCAGAGTAGAGGTCAGGATGCGGAGCAAAGCCGAATTTCAGAGGCTGCACAGAGTGAAGATCCGGTGCACGTGCCCGTTGGTCCAGTGACGAGAGCTAGGGCCAGGACGTTCAAGGCCAATTTAATGACATTGGTGGAGGAAATCTGGAGGCAGGAGCTGAAAAGGCCAATTGGAGAAGGACCGACGGATCAGAGTTCAAAGGTGGTAAACCTTATTGCTTACCGAGTTGAACCACCAGAGAAGTCTCGATTCCTCTGGCTTTGCCAGAACAGCGAAATCATGCCGCCCAGAGAAGACTCGATCCCTCTGGCCTTGCCAGAGCAGCGGAATCGTTACCCCCCGGGAAGAAGCGACTGGGCAGAGAACTCACGTTGAGTCTGCCCGAGCAGAGAACTCAAGTGGAGTCTGCCCGAGCAGAGAACTCAAGTGGAATCTGCCCGAGCAGAGAACTCACGTTGAGTCTGCCAGAGCAGAGAACTCAAGTGGAGTCTGCCCGAGCAGAGAACTCAAGTGGAGTCTGCCCGAGCAGAGAAACCCGCCAGAGAAGACTTGATTCCTCTGGCCTTGCCAGAGCAGACTCGTTTCCAATGCGTTTTTTTCAGAGGAGTCCTCGCTGGGGTTTCTTTTGACTTGTTGAACAAGTTCCGTTATTTCTTTAATTTCTGTTTATTTCCTTGTTACGTAGGGTTTCCCGTTCCCTATAAATAGGGCTGTTATGTGTTTGAAAAGTTAGACAATTTTTGATAAAATATAACAGTGAGTTTAATTCTCTCTCAAGTTTCGAATTCTTCTTGATAAACAAGGATTCACCTATCGACGAATCGACGAGTTTCTTCATCCCTCGCCGTGTGTCATTCAGCGTCTCCGAGTTCTTGCGTCAAATGCACGTTGGGGTCTAGGGAATTATTCGCCTAGATCATTTCGTGGTTTAGATTCAGGGGTTTTGAGGCAATCCATCTTTATCTGTTCTTTTCTGTTTGTTACGTTCAATTTCAGTCTTCCGCGTATAAATCAAATAGATCGGAGTTTTCCTTATCTATTACGTTATTACTGTGTTTTTCCGGTGAAACTTCCATAATTCTCGGCAAAAGAGCATATCACAACGCCGATGCTAACTACATGGCTGTTCGGAAGAGAGAAGAGGCATGGAGGTATTTTCAACAACAATTTCGGCATGATCCAAGTTCAAGAAAATTCAGCGTTTGAGCCGACGCATATGGTTTTTGATCCCGGCAAGATGATTGATGGACAAGAGAGACCATCTAGGGTTCATCAATTGTTTCTTGTAATAACCGAAGATCTGATTTTTGATCCCGGCATTGGCACTCACGACTTGGATTTGAGGACTAATCCCTTTCAAGAGGAGGGGAATGATGCATGCCATGGAGGCCCAAGTTACGTTGCATATGTGGGCTGATTTAATAGAGTCTTTTATTTTGTTTTATCTTATAATTTTCGTGGGTTATGTTAGGGTGGCTGAAATTAGGCCTTACTTGAGTCAATTTTGAGTTTTATACCTTGTTTTGACTAAGGATATGTTTCCTTATTAGATTAGGAGTTATTTTCCATGTTTATTCTCCTAGTTTGGTTAGGTTTTCACATACCTTATTTGTAGTCTTTATGATGGACGAAAATTAGGGTGTCTTTTGCTTGTTAGTCAAGTTAGGTTTAGTCTTTACTTTGCCTATATATAAGGCTTTGTGTTGGACGAAATTTATAGCCTACTTTTATCAATAAACTTGTGAGTTTTATTTCTCTCTTGAGAATTCCGAATTCCTCTTGATTATTCCAAGACGAATTCAATTATCGACGTAACGGCGAGTTCAACCAACCCTCGTCGGGTGTCATTCAGCGTCCCCGAGTTGCTGCGTCAACTGCACGTTGGGGTTTAGGGATCCGTTCACCTAAATCATTCCGTGGGTTAGATTCAGAGGTTTTGGGATTTCCATCCTTTCCGTTCAAGTTCAGTCTTCCGCGTGTGTTGTGTTCGATCGATCGGCAAGGATCGTATCATCATGTTTCAAAATTTTGAATAGATGGATCACATGTCATTTTTGATAGTAGTATTTCTATCATAAGAAATGACAAAGTTGTCTATTCTGGTATTTTTGAACATCTCTCTTCATACTATAACTTGTCTCCAAAATACCTTTATATTGCATTTACATCATCGAACAAAAGAAAGAGAGAAGTTAAGGCTAATCTCTCATGAGGATCTTACACATATATTGATACCCTAGATTAGGTCACATCTATCTTAACAGGAACCAAAGGCTCGTGTCTAAACAAGTACATTGGATTCAATCCAGGTTGTACTATTTGGAACCTGCGAATCCTGTATAGAGGAAAAGATGGAGACCAGGTCGTTCATGACAAGGGGGATAAAGGGCCAATAATGTGTTAGGAATGATCTTTTCTGATTCATTGTCAGTGTTTGGGATTCCAACCCAGTTTACTACACCGTGTAATCCCTATATAAGATGGTGTGGTGGAGAGAAGAAATAGGTCACTCTTGGAAAAATATGTTCGATGATGAGTTATGTATCTTTGCAATTAGTCCTAAAGAATCAGAAGGTGGTTATTAGCAATGACACACGATTCTTAGAAGTGGACTATGAGAATAATCACTAATCCAAGTCAGATAGTGTGCTTCAAGAAATTGAAGACATTAGACAGGCGATTCCATCACCCAAGCCAAGTGTGCAAGAGTTTTCTACCACAAGACACTGCACGCACTGTTGACACACATGTGCCACCTGAAGTAATATTAAATTGAATTAACGTTCCACTTGCCCGATGATCGTTTCTTGGATTATTATTAATTCATCATACAACGATTAATCCTAACATGCTCCTATGAATTTAACAGCTGCACACAGGTGTTAGGATTTACTTACTTGTGAATCGGATGCACAGGTGATTGATGATTGTATCGAACAACTCCAGTTCTGATCTTCTGGACTGTATCCCGCTCTAGTCTCACCGTTGGATGGACAACGAACTGTGAGAAAACCCAAGCCAGAGAGTATCCCACGTTACCTGCGCCTCCCTCAGTTCTCAAACCTTAATTAATTATCAGTGTGTATTTTCTGAGAGCTGACAGCTGTATTTAAATAAATTAAATACGTGTGGGGCGCAGATTAGGGTGTGTGGGGCATCCTCTGCTTATTTCTGGGCTAGGAGACTTTGGGCCAGTCCAGGGACCAAATACAAGGAATAAAGATGGGTCTCAAATAAATTAATTTATCTATGGTCAGCCCAGACCATAATTAATTTATAAATATTAGTTCATTCCACTAGAGAACCAATATTGACTTACCCCTTTATTACCGGTGATGAGTCGGGACTTGTATTTAGACTTATTAAATCCTCGTATTTAAAATATCCGACATCCATCAATTAATTAGAGCTCTGACAGCCTAAATTAATTAATCTCTTCGTAATCCTTAAGCAGTACCACTCAAACCTTATTATTGCACCTGAACTTAATCAACCTGCAGGGTTTAGTGCAATAAACATTATTGAGCTCCTTAAGGGGATGTCATTATCCTATACGGATACGAGTACCAATACAGATAATCAGATATCATATATTAACTGCTATCACCCAAGATACAGAGTACTCAAGTTACTATATAACTCTCGCTCATAGTAAGTCAAAGTGATAGACAAATCAACATATAAATCTGACATCTTATTAGTATTAAGATCTTATAAGTCACCGAGATCTCTAATTCTTCACTTAGGTCAGATAGAAGAATATATCTCACTATGGTCCTATCAATACGTATTACGTACCAGTATAGATAAGTAGTCAAGACAAAATACTTCCATCTATACCGCAACCTAAACCAATAACTTGTCCTAGAGTTATTTCGGTTGTGATCATATTATATCTCTTAAGGTTAATCCAATTATATGGTCTTCTGTGATCTACAACACACCATATAATCTACTTATATAGAGATAAAGAACATACATATGCAATCATGAACCCAACCAGATAGGAGATTAAATAGTGAAAACAGGAATCATTGTTTACAAGCATAAAACGTTCTTGCTTTCAGTATACAAATCCAACAATCTCCCACTTATACTAAAGCAAAACTTTTAGTATACAATGTGTCTAAATACTAGCTATTACAACATCCACTTCACTCTTTACTTCTTCTCCCACTTATACTGAAAGTTTTTCTCTAAGTGGGTGGCATCAACCGCAGCCCCATTCCTCGAGCATGCTTCTCGTAGGCCTTTTGCGGTAAGCTCTTCGTGAAAGGATCAGCTAAGTTCTCCAAAGTGTTAATCTTCTCAACTAGCACATCTCCTCTGCTTACGATTTCTTGTATGATGTGGTACTTTCTCTCTATGTGTTTGGTCGCCTTGTGGCTCCTGGGTTCCTTAGAATTTGCCACTGCACCCGAGTTATCACAATAAATTATGATACTTTTAGGCAAATTAGGTACCACTCCTAGATCCAAGAGGTAGTTCCGGAACCATACAGCCTCTTTAGCAGCTTTGGAAGCAGCTACGTACTCGGCTTCCATGGTGGAGTCTGCAATGCATTTCTGCTTTGCACTCCGCCATGATACGGCTCCACCTCCCACATATCCAGAGGTAGATCTCTTCTCATCCCGATCAGCCTGGAAATCCGAATCGGTGTAACCCAAAGGAGATAGACTGTCTGATTGGTAAACTAGCCTATAATCTCGAGTCCTCTTCGGGTACTTGAGAATATGCTTTACCGCAGTCCAGTGTCCTGGTCCAGGGTTCGACTGATATCTTATAACCATGCCAACGACATAGCAAATATCAGGTCTCGTGCAGAGCATTGCATACATGAGGCTACCTACAACGGAAGCATAGGGTATCTTCCTCATCTCCTCAACCTCACTAGGCGTCTTAGGACACATGTCCTTAGACAGAGGAATGCCATGTCTGAAAGGTAGCAAGCCTTTCTTGGCATTTTGCATGCTAAAACGAGCAATCACAGTATCAATGTAGGTTGCTTGAGATAAGCTTAACATCCTTTTCTGGCGATCACGGACAACCTTGATCCCCAGGATGTACGCTGCATCTCCTAAGTCCTTCATTTGAAACTGTTCGGATAACCACTTCTTTATGTCTGATAATAGCTCAACATTGTTGCCAATGAGGAGGATATCATCTACATAAAGTGTAAGGAAAACCACGTCACCATTGGCATCTAAGCGGTACACGCAACTTTCGTTTTCACAGCGAGTAAATCCATAGGATTTAATCACCTCATCAAAACGCTTGTTCCATGACCTCGAAGTTTGCTTAAGTCCATAAATGGACTTCTTCAACTTCCAAACGAGATGTTCTTCGCCCTTCTTCACAAACCCTTCGGGTTGCTGCATATAGATGTCCCTTCCTTCTTCAAGGAAACCGTTTAGAAAAGGGGTTTTGACATTCATTTGCCAAATCTCAAGGTTCATGTGGGCTGCTATGGCAAGGAGTATTCGGATAGACTTAAGCATGGCAACCGGCGAAAAAGTTTCATCATAATCTATACCCTGTTCCTGGGTATAGCCTTTCGCCACCAGTCTAGCTTTAAAAGCTGCGACTTCGCCATCCGAATCTCGCTTTCTCTTGTATACCCACCTACTACCTATAGCTTCAAAACTATCAGGTAGTTTAGTTTTCTCGTATACCTCCATAGCAGTCATGGATTCTATTTCAGAAACCATGGCTTCGTACCAAGAATCTGCATCCAGATCTTTCATCGCTTGTCTATAGTTATCAGGGTCGACATCCTTTTGTTCATCAACAGGAAGAAGATCCGAAGATTCTCCCAAGAACATAAATCGATCGGGTTGAACTACAACCCTCCCACTACGACGAAGCGGTGGTGGTACAGCTGTGACAATGGTTTGTGCAGTATCCTGTGGTGCATTCGCTTGCATACTTGGCTGGGGTGATGGAATCGCCTGTCCATTGCCTTCGATTTCTTGAAGGACAATCTCGGACTTAGACTTGTGGTTATCTATATAATCTTGTTCCAAGAATCGTGCGTTGGTGCTAACAACCACTTTCTGATCCTTAGGATTATAAAAATAACCACCTCTTGTTCCCTTAGGATATCCTATAAACAGCATTAATTCGCATTTAGGCTCCAATTTCTTCGCTTCCTTGTCTAGCACGTATGCAGGACAACCCCATATCTTTATATGATACAAGCTGGGCTGACGCCCTGACCATAACTCGATAGGAGTTTTAGGAACCGATTTGGACGGTACTTGATTCAGCAAATAAACCGCTGTTTCCAAAGCATATCCCCAAAACGAGATAGGCAATGATGCATAGCTCATCATAGATCGTACCATTTCCATAAGAGTTCTGTTTCTTCTCTCTGCTACACCATTCTGTTGGGGAGTACCCGGTGCAATCAATTGGGATGTAATCCCACATTCTGACAAGTATTGCAAGAACTCGTTTCCGAGGTATTCGCCACCGCGATCAGACCGCAATGACTTGATAGATTTACCCCTACTCTTCTCCACCTCCGCCTTGAATTCTTTGAATTTCTCAAAGCATTCAGACTTGCGTTGAAGTAGGTAAATATACCCATATCTTGAGTAATCGTCAATGAAAGTGACGAAGTACTCATACCCTCCACGAGCCCTTGTGTACATCGGTCCACACAAGTCAGAGTGAATCAATTCTAACACATGTGAGGCCCTATTCCCCTTGGCCTTGAAAGGCCTTGCCGTCATCTTTCCTTCTATACAGGATTCGCAGGTTCTAAATGGAACAGCTTGAAAGTCCTTCAAGACTCCATTTGAAACGAGCCTTTGGATCCTGTTTAGATTGATGTGGCCTAACCTTAGGTGCCACGCATGCGTATATTGTTCATGAGAATAATACTTCCTCTTATTCGGATTAGGACAGATTTGTGATGTAGATGCAACATGGACATAATTTTTAATTGGACATGTAATAGTATAGAGAGAGTTATTCAAAATTCCAGAACAAATAGTCATGTTATTTTTCATGATAGAGACGCCTCTATCAAAAGTAACAGAATATCCATCCAAAAACAATTTTGAAACAGAAATTATGTTCCGCCGAAAATCCGGCACATACAAAATATCTCTCAAAACTAAAATGTCATCACCAAAACATAAAGATAAATCTCCAATAGCAACAGCTGCGACCTTCGACGCATTGCCCATGGAGATGGTGATCTCATCACTTTCCAGCTCCCTTGTCGGCTTGAAGCCCTGCAAGGTGTAACAAAAACATGATCAGTTGCCCCCGTATCCACTACCCATGAATGAGTAGAAAATGAAGCTAAACATGTCTCAGTTACTAAAACTTGTGACGTACCTTGTCCCTTTGCCTTGAGCATCGGACAATCTTTCTTCCAATGCCCAGTCTTGCCGCACTTGAAGCACTTCTCTTTTCCCGTCGGCTTCTTCACGCCGCCGCTAGGGCCGTCCACTTTGGCTTTGCCACTCCCACTAGCTTCGTTGTCATTCTTGCCTTTTGGACCCTTCCACTTCTTTTTCCCGCCTTTCGACGAAGAAGTAGATCCCTTGGCAACGACAAGAACCTCTTTCCCTTTTCGCGAGCCCATGACTCCCTCCGCCGTAACTAGAGCATTCAACAACTCATTGAGAGTATAGTTGGCCTTGCTCATAACGACGTTGAGACGGAAGTTCTCATAGGATTTGGGGAGAGTGTTGAGGATGATATCGACTTTGGCTTCGCCTTCGATACCCCCTCCTAGCAGATCAAGCCTGTCAAACAAATTTATCATATGCATGACATGATCGTGCACAGAACTGCCCTCGCTCATAACACATGCTAAGATTTCTCTCATGATGTTAAAGCGGGCAGATCTTTCGGACTCCCCATAAACCTCAGAGAGATTTAACATGATCGTAGTCGCATCGTCCATGCCCTGATGCTGGAGTTGCAAAGTTTGCGACATAGTCATCATAATATAGCACTTGGCCATATTATTCGACTTATGCCACTTCCTATGCGCCTCGCATTCTTCATCAGTCGACTGATCAGTTAAGGCCGCGGGACGTGGAGTGGTAAGCACAAAACTGTGCTCATCAGCGTCAAGAATGTACATGATGTGGCGTTTCCACTCGGTATAGTTAGGACCGGTGAGAGGATTGCTAGCTAGAATGTTAATAATCGGAGACATAGACATATCTGAAAGTAAACAATTTAAACATGTAAGAACATGAACACATATAGTTCGTAACAGTAATATTGTAACCTTTTGATAAAACAATATTAGTGAAACCTCCAATTGCTCAAGGAATTCTATGTGCAAGCCACGAGGGGTGGACGTTTACACATAAACTCCTCAACCAGACTATTAACCTAGTCGTTTAATTTCCATCCATGTCAACTTAACCTTTTGACAAAGGAAATTAATAATTGGCTCGTTTAACTAGACCATATCATTATCAAGAAGGGACTCCGAGAGGGAGTTGTACATTGTACTTGAAATGATATCTAAGCAATGACCACATTTTAACCTTGAAAATTAAATTCTTGAAATTAACATACTCACGCGGACCATGTCGCTTTCAATTTAACTTTCTTGGTTATCTTATTTAATTCCATTCTCCAAAATACTTGTGAAAACTATACAAGTAAGCCACGAGGGGTGGACGTTTACTGCATAACTCCCACTACTTTAATGGTTTAAATATTTTTTATAGAAACCTCTTCTGACAAACTTATGAAAAACAAATGTGAAGTAAGCCACGAGGGGTGGACGTTTACTCACATTCCTAATCACTTTGTCTAGAGACCGCATGTGGAGGTCTAAAATAATTTTAATTGCTTAAAATTATTAAAACTGCTTACTCTTTTTCATTCAAAAGGTTTGTTCATGCTCAAGCACATAATCCTAATCATGCTTTTCTAGAACGCAACATGTAAAACATGCTCGCAGAATTCTAAAACATGCTTAAGAAAATGATAAATCTACTATATCATGCATGTCTAAGCGCAGTTAATAAAACATATTAACAAGCAAAGACGAACAAAAGCAAGTTAAGAGCATAAGGGATTAACACCACGGCATGCAAAGAACAGTAATAAAAGAATTAAAATTCTTCGTGACCCATTCGTGGAATCCCAACATCTATTCTATTTTAAAAGAAAATAAAATAAATAAAAATGGACATAAAAAGGTCCAAAACTGCCTAAACAGGCTGAAAAACCGAACCAGCCCTTGCTTAGGCCCAAAACACGCGGCCCAACCGCCCAGGCCCGTCCAGCAGCGGCCCAGATCCACAAGGAGCAGCCCAGGACCCGTCGACCCGCGCCCTGCCCGTCTGACCCGCCTCGACCCGCGTCTGGATTTAGGGTTTGCGAGAAACAGGCACCGCCTAGGGTTTCGCCTCTTAGCGCGGCGCCGCCATCTTCTTCGACCGCTGCACCAGCTCCCTTCTGGCAGCCTCCAGCAGCAGCAGCTCCTCGGCGAACTCGGCGGCAGCAGCGGCAGCAGACGACAACAGCAACGGCAGCAGCGGCAGTGCGCCGCCCGCCGAGCGCGCAGCGCGAAGAGCGCACAGGCGCGGCCCCGGGCGCGCACCGCCCCTGCCGGTGGCTTCCAGCCCTCGCCTTGCTCCTGCCCTCTTCGCCTTTCAGCGCACAGACAGACCAGAGAACAGCAGTGGCCGCGCGGTCGCTGACCTGGGCGCGCTGCGCGCGGTGTGCACGCACCCGCGTGCGCGCCGCCCCTCGGCGCCCGCAGCCCCTGCTCTCGGTCTCCCTCGCCTCGCCACGATCCGGCAGCATCGGTGACAGCAGCACGCGGCAGCAGACGGCCTGACCAGGCGCGCGCAGCACACGGTGCCGAAGCACCAGTGCGCGTGCGGCCCTCGGCGCCGGCAGCCCGTGCCGCACCGTGCCCGTGACGTCCTCCTTACACCGTTCTTCGTCGTTGAATCGTTGTCATCTTCGTCTTGTTCCTCTGTTTTTACAGATTACAAAGGAAAAACAAAAAACAATTTGAAATCCTAATCTAACCACGGATTTTCTCGTGGTGAAAAACAATTACAACGTCAAAACGACGTATCCCACGAATCAACTGTTGGATTTGTATACTGAAAGCAAGAACGTTTTATGCTTGTATACAATGTTTCCTAAGTTCACTATCTAATCTCCTATCTGATTGTGTTCATGATTGCATATGTATGTTCTTTATCTCTATATAAGTAGATTATACGGTTATACGGTGTATCACAGAAGATCGTATAATTGGAATAACCTTAAGAGATATAATATGATCACAGCCGAAATAACTCTAGGACAAGTTATTGGTTTAGGCTGCAGTATAGATGGAAGTAGTTTGTCTTGACTACTTATCTATACTGGTACGTCATTACGTATTGATAGGACCAACAGTGAGATGTATTCTTCTATCTGACATAAGTGAAGAATCAAGATCTCGGTGACTCATAAGATCTTAATACTAATAAGTATTCAGATATATATGTTAATTCGTATATCACTTTGACTTACTATGGGTGAAAGTTATATACTAACTCGAGTACTCTGTATCTTGGGTGATAGCGGTTAATATATGATATTTGATTATCTGTATTAGTACCCGTATCCGGTATAGGATAATGACATCCCCTTAAGGAGCTCAATAAGGTTTATTGCGCTAAACCCTGCAGGTTGATTAAGTTCAGGCGTAATAATAAAGTTTGAGTGGTACTGCTTAAGGATTTATAAAGAGATTAATATTATTTAAGCTGTCAGAGCTCTAATTAATTAATGGATGTCGGATATTTTAAATACGGAGATTTAATAAGTCTAAATACAAGCCCCCGACTCATCACCGGCAATAAAGGGGTAAGTCAGTATCGGTTCTCTAGTGGAATGAACTGATATTTATAAATTAATTATGGTCTGGGCTGACCATAGATAAATTAATTTATTTGAGGCCCATCTTTATTCCTTGTATCTGGTCCCTGGACTGGCCCAAAGTCTCCTAGCCCTAGAAGGAGAGAAGCAACGCCTATTACAGATTCCAAGCGTCCCACACGTATTTAATTCTATTAAATACAGTTGTCAGCTCTCAGGAAAATAGACTGATAAAATTAGGGTTTTGAGAGCTGTGGGAGGCGCAGGAAAACGTGTGGAGCATTCTCTCTTGGGACTTTCATAGATCGTTGTCCATCCAACGGTGAAAGCTGAGCGGGATACAGTTCAGAAGATCTGAGCTGGAGTCAGATTTTCGCAGGAAACCAAGTTCTGGCAGTCTCCGTAAAACGGCCATAACTTCCTCCACAGAACTCCGATGCAGACGAATCAGGCGGCCACGGAAAGCTCTCGCGAAGTTGAAGAAGTCGTATTTCTGGGCAAAATACGATTTGAGGACGTTTGAGGCTTCAAACGAAGGCTTGAAGCTGACTGGTCTGTTCAGATACGAATCTGCGAATTCTTCTGAATTCTTCAGGTATTTCTGAACTCCAACGTGCAGTTGTTAAATTCATAGGAGCATGTTAGGATTAATCGTTGTATGATAAATTAATAATAACCAAGAAACGATCATCCGGGAAAGCGGAACGTTAATTCAGTTTAATATTCCTTCAATTGGTATCAGAGCCCAGGATTATTTTCTTGGCTCTATTATTAATTTATGTACGATTAATAATGTGCGTTGTTTTTACTGCTGTTGTTCTTCGTGGTTCGTTGATTCGTGGGATACGTCGTTTGACGTTGTAATCGTTTTTCACCACGAGAAAATCCGTGGTTAGATTAGGTTTTCAAATTGTATTTGTTTTTCCGTTGTAAATCTGTAAAATTTAGAACGAGACGAGGACGACGACGAATCAACAACGATGAACGGAGTAAGGAGGAGACGCACGGGACCGGGCACGAGGGGCTGCGGGCGCCGTTGGGCAGCGCGCGAGCGGGTGCAAGCACGCCGTGCGCAGCGCGCCCAGGCAGGCGCCGCGCGGCCGCTGCTGCTCTCGGTCCTGGACGTGCGCTGCAGGCGAGGCGAGGCGAGGCGAGCTGCTACTGTGCGGGTCGGGCGAGGAAGAAGGCTGCAGCCGGCAGGGGCTGTGCGCGCCCAGCGGGCGGCGCACTGCCGCTGCTGTTGTCCACGCCGAGGGGCCTGCTGCCGCTGCTGTCGCCGTGCACCGAGGGCTGCTGCTGCTGCTGCTGTGGCGCCGAGCGCTGCCGACCGGGCGGCTGCTCACGCTGGAGGCTGGTGCCGGGCTGCTGCCGAGCGTGGGGGCAGCTGCTTTGGGAGGAGGCGGCGGCAGCTAGGGTTCCAAACCCTAGCTGCGATTGTTTCTCAATCCTAGGGGGCCCAAACCCTTTTTTCCAAAGACGGGCCTGTTTTGAAGTTTTGGGCCAAGTTTTCGTTTTTGGGCTTTCTTTTCTGTTTTAAATGTAATAGAATAGATGTTGGGATTCCACGAATGGGTCACGGAGAATTTTATTTTTTTATTGTTCTTTGCATGCCGTGGTGTTAATCCCTTATGCTCTTTACCTGCTTTTGTTCGTCTCTGCTTGTTAATATGCTTTATTAACTGCGCTTAGACAAGCATGATATTAGGTTTATCGTTTTCTTAAACATGTTTTAGAATTCTGTAAGCATGTTTTACATGTTGCGTTCTAGATGAGCATGTTTAGGATTATGTGTTGAGCATGTTCAAACCTTTTGAATGTAAAAAGACTAAGCTGTATTAATAATTTTATAGATGATTAAAAATTATTTAGACCACCACAAACGATCTCAAGACAAAGTGATTGAGATGTGAGTAAACGTCCACACGATCGTGGCTTACTTCACATTCGATTTCACAAGTTTGTTGAGTTGAGATTTCTAAATCCATTGAAGTAGTGGGAGTTATGCGGTAAACGTCCACACGATCGTGGCTTACTCGTATAATTTTTCACAAGTACTTTAGAAAATGGAATTAAACAAGATAACTAAGAAATTAAATTGAATGCGACATGGTCCTCGTGTGTATGTCAAGATTCGAGAATTTAATTTCAAAGTTAGTTTGTGGTAATTGTTTAAAAATTTTTATTCTTAATTTTATATAGACCTCCACATGCGGCCTCAAGACAAAGTGATTGAGGATGTGAGTAAACGTCCACACGATCGTGGCTTACTCGCATGATTTTCATAAGTACTTTAGAGGATGAACTTTAAATAAGATAACCGAGAGGTTAAATTGAAAGCGGTATGGTCCTCGTGAGTATGCTAATTTCGAGAATTTAACTGTCGAGGTTAAATTGTGGTCGCTGCTTATGATGCAGTTCAGAGTAGAGGTCAGGATGTGGAGCAAAGCCGAATTTCAGAGGCTGCACAGAGTGAAGATCCGGTGCACGTGCCCGTTGGTCCAGTGACGAGAGCTAGGGCCAGGACGTTCAAGGCCAATTTAATGACATTGGTGGAGGAAATCTGGAGGCAGGAGCTGAAAAGGCCAATTGGAGAAGGACCGACGGATCAGAGTTCAAAGGTGGTAAACCTTATTGCTTACCGAGTTGAACCACCAGAGAAGTCTCGATTCCTCTGGCCTTGCCAGAGCAGCGGAATCGTTACCCCCGGGAAGAAGCGACTGGGCAGAGAACTCACGTTGAGTCTGCCCGAGCAGAGAACTCAAGTGGAGTCTGCCCGAGCAGAGAACTCAAGTGGAATCTGCCCGAGCAGAGAACTCACATTGAGTCTGCCAGAGCAGAGAACTCAAGTGGAGTCTGCCCGAGCAGAGAACTCAAGTGGAGTCTGCCCGAGCAGAGAAACCCGCCAGAGAAGACTTGATTCCTCTGGCCTTGCCAGAGCAGACTCGTTTCCAATGCGTTTTTCAGAGGAGTCCTCACTGGGGTTTCTTTTGACTTGTTGAACAAGTTCCGTTATTTCTTTAATTTCTCTTTATTTCCTTGTTACGTAGGGTTTCCCGTTCCCTATAAATAGGGTTGTTATGTGTTTGAAAAGTTAGACAATTTTTGATAAAATATAACAGTGAGTTTAATTCTCTCTCAAGTTTCGAATTCTTCTTGATAAACAAGGATTCACCTATCGACGAATCGACGAGTTTCTTCATCCCTCGCCGTGTGTCATTCAGCGTCTCCGAGTTCTTGCGTCAAATGCACGTTGGGGTCTAGGGAATTATTCGCCTAGATCATTTCGTGGTTTAGATTCAGGGGTTTTGAGGCAATCCATCTTTATCTGTTTTTTTCTGTTTGTTACGTTCAATTTCAGTCTTCCGCGTATAAATCAAATAGATCGGAGTTTTCCTTATCTATTACGTTATTACTGTGTTTTTCCGGTGAAACTTCCATAATTCTCGGCAAAAGAGCATATCATCTGGTATCAGTTTTCGGGTTTCGTAAGGGTTACGCTATCTATATATTTACCAAAAAAAAAACAAAAAAAAAACAGCAAAAAAAAAAAAAAACAGAGCACAATCAACACGATCTGTCGAAAACAAAAAAAAAATGAAACAAGCAGAAAGCAGTACATCTTCAATTTGTGTTTACCCCGTTGTGTTTTACTTCATTCTTTGGGTTTAATCGCTCGTTGTGGTATTTGTATGTTTCTGCGTAGCACTGATTTTGGGTTCCAGTCTGCGTTTAGGCGTCTCTCTTTTCTTTGTCGAGTCCTATCTTATCTGTGTATTTTGCTGTGGTTCTTGTGAGGCGTGACATCGAGTGCTCTCGTCGAGTGCGCTTGTTGATCTCGTTGTGCCGTTGGTTGGTGATTTCCCGTGGTAGATTGAGGAATTTGTTTCTTTGACAGAGAATTTGAGCGGAAAAAGGCAAGAGTGGTGAGATTAGTAGAGGGTAAAAGCCTTGAATTGAGTGGATACACGAGCGCTGAGTGTTTTCATCTTGAGTGATACACGAGTGTTGGTAAGGTGGTGAGGTCCTTACGTTGTTTTTGTTGTTTCACTAATGTTTCTTGTTTTCTGTCCGTGTTGTTATGTCTAAACCAGCTGAACAGGGTATAGACTTGAGTGATAGCCCTGTTATGGATCCTCAGTTCAAACTAGTGATGGAGGCTCTTCGCTCCGAGTTTGGCAGGATGCTACATTCCGAACTCGAGGGCGTGTATGACAAGATCGACTTGCTGGAACAGTCTCATTCGTGTGCACCCACTTTCACACGAGGAGGCTGACGCGGGCGAGGAGGCCGTGGTGGTGGAGGCGGCCGATTCCACCGTCAGTATGAGGAGCATGTTGAGGATACCGAATTTGAGGATGAGGACGACGATGGAAGAGCGTGGCAGGACAATAATCTGGGCAACATCAAGATGAACATTCCTCCTTTCCAAGGGAAGAATGATCCCGAATTGTATCTTGATTGGGAGAGAAAGATGGAGCTTATGTTCGATTGCCACTCCTATTCAGAGCTCAAGAAGGTGAAGTTGGCAGCGGTTGAGTTCTCAGATTATGCACTTGTTTGGTGGGATCAACTGGTAACGAGTAGGAGAAGAAACAATGAGCCATCTATTCAATCTTGGCAGGAGATGAAGGCTGTGATGCGGAAACGTTTTGTGCCAACTCATTACTACCGTGAGCTTTTTAACAAGTTGCAGACCTTGAGGCAGGGCAGTCGGAGTGTGGATGAGTATTATAAGGAGATGGAGGTTGCCATGATTAGAGCCAATGTGGAGGAGGAGCGAGAGGCGACCATGGCCAGATTCTTGGCTGGGCTGCATTGGGATATTCGTGATAAGGTGGAGTTGCAGCACTACGTTGAGTTGGAGGACATGGTCCACATGGCCATCAAGATAGAGACTCAACTCAAGCGGAGGGGCAACAACAGCAGCAACCAGCGCCAGACTCAGGGCAAGTGGAGGTCGTCGCAACCCGTTGCCAGCGGTTCTTCGTCCAGAGGGATCCCCTGGCAGAAGGAAGCCCCGCCGCGCGAGGAGAAAAAGCAATTTGTTCGGTCCCGACCAGAGGGCTCCGGTGCAGCGAATCAGGGTAGTCCGACCGTTGTCGATGGTCGAAATCGCGATAAGAAGTGTTTTAAGTGCCAAGGGTTCGGGCATATTATGAGTGACTGTCCGAACAGGAGACTCATGATAATGCGCGATGACGGCGAAGTTGTGACGGATGGGGATGACACCGACCCTGATATGCCGAAATTGGAGGATGTCGATGATACCGCTGATGAGGAGGAATGTGAGGAGATTTTTGCGCCCAATGGACAACTTTTTGTAGCTCGGCGAGCCTTGAGTGTCCAAACTCCACCCCCGGAACGTGAGCAGAGGGAGAATCTTTTCCACACGAGATGTCTTGTTCAAGACAAGGTATGTAGTGTGATCATCGATGGCGGGAGTTGCACGAATGTGGCTAGTAGAGCCCTGGTTGAGAGATTGGGGCTAACCTCGGAGAAGCATCCCAAGCCGTATCGTTTACAGTGGCTAAATGAGACTGGCATTATCAGAGTGACCAAGCAAGTGAAGGTCCCTTTTCGCATTGGGACGTATGAGGATGCGGTGGTGTGTGATGTGATCCCTATGCAAGCGAGCCACATCCTGTTGGGGCGCCCGTGGCAATTTGATCGCCGTGCAATTCATGATGGTTACACCAACAAATATTCATTTACATACAAGCAGAAGAAGGTGTCGCTTGTTCCTCTTACTCCTACCCAAGTTTATGAGGATCAAGTGCAATTGCAACGGGAGGCGGACAACCTAAAGTCCAAGGAGCAGCCTGTGGAGAAGAAGGAGCAGGGGCTGAACCATAAGTCCTTTCTTGCTACGGCTAGTGATTTGAAGTGGTGTGTTCAGGAGGAGAAGCCGATCTTGCTGTTGCGTTATCAGGAGACTTTGCTTATGTCTAACGATCTCTCTTCTCTACCCCCTTCTATTCGTGGTGTGTTGCAGGAGTTTGTTGATGTTTTCCCCAACGATACACCTACCGGTTTACCACCACTTCGCGGGATTGAGCATCAGATTGACTTTGTGCCCGGTGCTACTTTGCCAAACAGACCAGCCTACCGCACCAACCCGGAGGAGACGAAGGAGTTGGAGAGGCAGATTGGTGAGTTGTTGGCCAAAGGGCATGTGAGGGAAAGCCTGAGCCCTTGTGCGGTACCAGTTCTCCTTGTACCAAAGAAGGACTCGTCGTGGAGGATGTGCTGTGATTGCCGAGCTATCAATAACATCACGGTAAAATATCGCCATCCCATTCCTCGTTTAGATGATATGCTCGATGAGTTACATGGTTCTTGTGTCTTTTCTAAGATCGATTTGCGTAGTGGATATCATCAGATTAGGATTAAGGAAGGTGATGAATGGAAAACTGCTTTTAAGACAAAACTTGGTTTGTATGAGTGGTTGGTTATGCCTTTTGGTTTGACTAATGCGCCTAGTACTTTCATGCGTCTTATGAATCATGTTTTGCGTGCTTTCATTGGCAGATTTGTAGTTGTTTACTTTGATGATATCCTCATTTATAGCCAGCATTTTGATGAGCATGTTGATCATTTGCGGTCTGTTATGAACGTACTTCGAAAGGAGAAGTTGTTTGCTAACCTTAAAAAGTGCATTTTTGCTACGGACAAGCTTGTGTTCCTTGGTTTTGTTGTTAGTGCACAAGGTGTACAGGTTGATGAGGAGAAGATCCGAGCAATCCAAGAGTGGCCAACACCGAGGAACATTGCAGCAGTTCGAAGCTTTCATGGTCTTGCTAGCTTCTATAGGCGATTCGTGCCTCACTTCAGCAGTATTGCCGCACCTCTGACAGAAGTCATCAAGAAGAATGTGGAATTTAAATGGGACAAAGCGCAAGAGGATGCATTTCAGCAGTTAAAATACAAATTGACCCATGCCCCGGTATTATCTCTTCCAAATTTCTCCAAATCTTTTGAGATTGAATGTGATGCTTCTGGTGTTGGTATTGGTGCAGTGTTGATGCAAGAGAGACGACCCATTGCGTATTTCAGCGAGAAGTTAAATGGGGCAACGTTGAGTTATCCAACGTATGATAAGGAGTTGTATGCATTGGTGAGAGCTTTGCAAACATGGCAGCACTACTTGTGGCCCAACGAGTTTGTCATTCACACGGACCATGAGTCGTTGAAACACTTGAAAGGCCAACACAAGTTGAACAAGCGACACGCGAGGTGGATGGAGTTCATTGAGACGTTTCCCTACGTCATCAAATACAAGCAAGGTAAGGAGAATGTTGTGGCTGATGCACTTTCTCGAAGGTATGCCTTGATTTCTACCTTAGATGCTAAGTTACTTGGCTTTGAGTGCCTCAAGAGTTTGTATGCGAGTGATGCTGATTTTGGTGAGATTTATATAGCATGTGAGCGAGCTTCTAGTGGAGAGTATTTTAGGCATGATGATTTTCTTTTTAGGAGGAATAAGTTATGCGTGCCGCAATGTTCTTTACGAGAATTGTTATTGCTTGAGTCTCATGGTGGGGGTTTGATGGGACACTTTGGCATTGCTAAGACTTTGGCTGTTCTGCATGAACATTTCTTTTGGCCTCATATGAAACGTGATGTTGAGAGAATTTGTGGTCGATGTGTTACATGTAAACAAGCTAAGTCTAGGGTGAGTTCCCATGGTTTGTATACACCATTGCCTATTCCTCACGCACCTTGGATTGATATTTCTATGGATTTTGTGTTAGGTTTGCCTAGGACTAAGCGTGGTCGTGACTCCATCTTTGTAGTTGTTGACAGATTTTCTAAGATGGCACATTTTATTCCTTGTCATAAATCTGATGATGCATCTCATGTGGCTGATCTTTTCTTTAGAGAGATTGTTAGATTACATGGCATGCCTAGAACTATTGTTTCTGATCGGGATTCGAAGTTTTTGAGCTATTTTTGGAAGACTTTGTGGTGCAAGTTGGGTACTAAACTTTTGTTTTCTACTACTTGTCATCCACAAACTGATGGTCAAACAGAAGTAGTGAATAGGACTTTGTCTACCTTACTTCGAGCTATTATTAAAAAGAACATTAAGTCGTGGGAAGAGTGTCTTCCTCATGTGGAATTCGCTTATAACCGTGCTGTTCATTCTGCCACTAAGTTTTCTCCATTTGAAATCGCGTATGGATTTAACCCTTTGACACCTTTGGATTTGACTCCGTTACCCGAGATTGAGCAGGTTAACATGGATGGCCAGAACAGAGCAGACTTCGTGAAGAAGATCCATGAACGTGCCAGAGCCAACATTGAGCGCCGCACGCGGCAGTATGCTGAGCAAGCTAATCGGGGTCGTCGCAAAGTAGTATTTGAACCCGGTGATTGGGTTTGGCTGCACATGCGCAAGGAAAGATTTCCAGAGCAGAGGCGCTCCAAGTTACTCCCTCGGGGCGATGGTCCATTCCAAGTATTGGAACGGATCAATGATAATGCCTACAAACTAGATTTACCCGGTGAGTATAATGTGAGCGCTACATTCAATGTTACTGACTTAAGTCCCTTTGATGTAGGCGACGCTGTGGATTTGAGGACAAATCCTTTTCAAGAGAGGGGGAATGATGCAGTTCAGAGTAGAGGTCAGGATGCGGAGCAAAGCCGAATTTCAGAGGCTACACAGAGTGAAGATCCGGTGCACGTGCCCGTTGGTCCAGTGACGAGAGCTAGGGCCAGGACGTTCAAGGCCAATTTAATGACATTGGTGGAGGAAATCTGGAGGCAGGAGCTGAAAAGGCCAATTGGAGAAGGACCGACGGATCAGAGTTCAAAGGTGGTAAACCTTATTGCTTACCGAGTTGAACCACCAGAGAAGTCTCGATTCCTCTGGCCTTGCCAGAGCAGCGGAATCGTTACCCCCGGGAAGAAGCGACTGGGCAGAGAACTCACGTTGAGTCTGCCCGAGCAGAGAACTCAAGTGGAGTCTGCCCGAGCAGAGAACTCAAGTGGAATCTGCCCGAGCAGAGAACTCACGTTGAGTCTGCCAGAGCAGAGAACTCAAGTGGAGTCTGCCCGAGCAGAGAACTCAAGTGGAGTCTGCCCGAGCAGAGAAACCCGCCAGAGAAGACTTGATTCCTCTGGCCTTGCCAGAGCAGACTCGTTTCCAATGCGTTTTTCAGAGGAGTCCTCGCTGGGGTTTCTTTTGACTTGTTGAACAAGTTCCGTTATTTCTTTAATTTCTGTTTATTTCCTTGTTACGTAGGGTTTCCCGTTCCCTATAAATAGGGTTGTTATGTGTTTGAAAAGTTAGACAATTTTTGATAAAATATAACAGTGAGTTTAATTCTCTCTCAAGTTTCGAATTCTTCTTGATAAACAAGGATTCACCTATCGACGAATCGACGAGTTTCTTCATCCCTCGCCGTGTGTCATTCAGCGTCTTCGAGTTCTTGCGTCAAATGCACGTTGGGGTCTAGGGAATTATTCGCCTAGATCATTTCGTGGTTTAGATTCAGGGGTTTTGAGGCAATCCATCTTTATCTGTTCTTTTCTGTTTGTTACGTTCAATTTCAGTCTTCCGCGTATAAATCAAATAGATCGGAGTTTTCCTTATCTATTACGTTATTACTGTGTTTTTCCGGTGAAACTTCCATAATTCTCGGCAAAAGAGCATATCAGCTTAGATATCATTTCAAGTACAATGTACAACTCCCCATCGGAGTCCCTTCTTGAATATGATATGGTCTAGTTAAGGTCCAACTATTAATTTCCTTTGTCAAAAGGTTAAGTTGACATGGATGGAAATTAAACGACTAGGTAAATAGTCTGGTTGAGGGGTTCATGTGTAAACGTCCACACGATCGTGGCTTACCCGTGAGATTCCTTGGGCAGTTGGAGGTTTCATTAATGTTGTTTTATCAAAAGGTTACAATATTATTGTTACGAATTATGTGTTTTATGTTCGTTACTTTCAGATATGTCTATGTCTCTTATTGTTTATTTATTCTTGCACAAAGTCTTTTAACCGGTCCACATATATAAAATGGAAACGCAGTTTTGGATTTTTATCTTTATCACAAACTAAACACATTTTTTTGTGTTGCTTACTACTCCACGTTCTTATGGTCCGAACAATAGTCAACTGATGAGAAAAAGGAATTACATAAATGGTGGCATAAGACGAATAATGTGGCTATATGCTATATTATGAGTATAATATCACAAACCTTGTAGTTCCAACATCAGGGCATGGACGATGCTATTAGCATCATGCTGAATCTCAAGAAAGTGTTCGGAGAGTCAGACTGAGCTGCTCATTTAAATTTGATGAGAGTAATCTTGTTATTTTTATGAGTGAGCACAGCTCAGTGCACGAGCATGTCATGCAATTCTTGACGGACTTGACTTGCTCAGTGGGAGTATCAACGGTGAGGCAAAAGTCGATATTATCCTGAACTCTCTTCCCAAGTCTTTTAATTAAGAACTTCCGCCTCAACTCTTTTTGAGTTGTTGAATGCTCTAGTTACGGCTAAGGAAGTTGTGGGAAAGAGATGTGCAAGCACTTGTTATTGCCAAAGGAGAGCCATCTTCTTCGTCGAATGACGGGAAGAAGAAGGGTCCAAGGGGCAAGAAAGACAAGGGAAATAGTGGGAGTAGTGGTGTGATAAGATTGTATTGAAGATTTTTTCATTCAATACTCAAGGCAAAGGGTTAAGGTGCTTCACTTGCTATAGTAACTGAGACATATCAGCTCATTTTCTACTCAGTTGTGAGTAGTGGATAACGAGAGAAACTGATAATGATTGTTACACATTGCATGGCCTTTTAAGCTGACAAGGAAGCTGAGAAGTGATGAGATGATTGTCTTCATAGGCAACGTGACTAGAGTCGCAGTTGTTGCAATTGAAGCCTTGTCTTTAAGTTCTAAAGACATAGTTTAGTTTTTGAGAGTTCCTTATCATGTTCCAAAATTTTGAATAGATGGATCTTATGTCATTTTTGATAGTGGTGTTTCTATCATAAGAAATGACAAAGTTATCTATTCTGGTATTTTGAACATCTCTCTTCATACTATAATTTGTCTACAAAATACCTTTATATTGCATTTACATCATCGAACAAAAGAAAGAGAAAAGTTAAGGCTAATCTCTCATGAGGATCTTACACATATATTGATACCCTAGATTAGGTCACATCTATCTTAACAGGATCCAAAGGCTCGTGTCTAAATAGTACATTGGATTTAATCCAGGTTGTACCATTTGGAACCTGCGAATCCTGTATAGAGGAAAAGATGGAGACCGGGTCATTCATGGCAAAGGGGATAAAGGGCCAATAATGTGTTAGGAATGATATTTTCTGATTCATTGTCAATGTTTGGGATTCCAATCCAGTTTTACTACACTGTGTAATCCCTATATAAGATGGTGTGGTGGAGAGAAGAAATAGGTCACTCTTGGAAAAATATGTTCGATGATGAGTAATGTATCTTTGCAATTAGTCCTAAAGAATCAGAAGGTGGTTATTAGCAATGACACACGATTCTTAGAAGTGGACTATGAGAGTAATCACTAATCCAAGTCAGATAGTGTGCTTCAAGAAATTGAAAACATTAGACAGGCGATTCCATCACCCAAGCCAAGTGTGCAAGAGTTTTGTACCACAAGACACTGCACGCACTGTTGACACACATGTGCCACCACAGATCCATTGTAGTGGGAGGGCTGTGTGACAACCCGATTGATTTATATTCTTGGGAGAATCTTTGGATTCAGTCTCTGGTAGTGAATATAAGAGAATCGACCCAGATATCTACTTGGAATTAGTGGAAGACGAGAATGTAGATTCCTGGCACGCCTCAATGGAGCAATCCATTAAGAATATGGTTGTATACTAAGAAAATCTTGCTACCAGAATGCCGTAAAGCCATAGGTTGCAAGTGAGTATACAAGAGAATGATAAGTCCGAATGAGCAAGGTCGTAGTTTTTAAAGCTAGACTGGTGGCGAAAGGTTATGCCCAGTGTGAGGGTATAGGTTATGATGATATTTTCGCCAGTGCCATGCTCAGAACATTCGGATCATTTTACCCATAGCAGTTCACTTAAACCATCGAGGTCTTGCAAATGGATGTCATATATATTACCTTGAAAAAGGTAAGGACAGCCATGTGCAACAACCTGAAGGTTACGTGAGGGAGGGAGAGAAGCATCTCGTGTCAATCGCTCTCGTGTCATCGGTGATGTGGTTTAATCTTGCATTTTATTTAGATAATATTCTCCTAATTGGCGACAATATGGAGCTATTGTCAAGACATAAAGTAATGGTTATCCGAACAGTCTCAGATGAAAGACTAAGGAGGTACAGTATACGTCTCTGTGATCAAGGTTATAAGGGATCACTAGAAAAGGATGTTGGGCTTATCTCGAGTGTCTTACATTGATACTGTGAATGCTCGTTTTAGTATGAATACCGCCAAGAAAGGATTGCTACCTTTTAGATATGGCGTTCCTTTATCGAAAGACTATGTCTTAAGATGCCTGTTGAGGTTGAGGAAATGAAGGCAGTATCCTACGTTTCCACAGTAGATAGCTTCATGTATGGATTACTATGTACGAAATCTTATATTTGCTATGCAGTTAGCATGGTTGTAAGATATCAGTATAGTCCTAGTTAAGGACATTGAACTGTGGTAAATTATATTCTCAAGTCCATGACTAGAGAATAAGATAGTTTACCAGTTAGACAGTTTAGTTCCTTTTTGGATTATACGATTTTGGATTTCCAGGCTGACCGGAACAAAGAATAATTACCTCGAGCTATGTGTTTTCCTTGGGAGGTAAAACCTTTTGGTTTGACCACTACCTCCAGGGTCTAAGAGTGATTCCTAGTTTGCGTGAGAGCATCACCTTCGTGGTACCTCAAGTGCAGTTGCAAACTCTAAGGAATCCAAGAACCACAAGGGGTCAAACACATGGAGAGTAAGTACCAAGTTATACGATTATTCTAAATCCAGGTTATGTGCTCAAAGAATAAATTCTCACATATTGGAGAAACCTACTGATCTTTTCACAAAAGGCTTATCGCAAATGGTCATTGAAAGATGAGAATGCGATTGATGCCAGATTGATGCCACCCACTTAGGAAACTTTAAGTATAAGTGGGAGAAGTGTTAGGTGATTGGTAAATAGACGCATTGTATACTAAAAGTTTGCTTTAGTATAAGTGGGAGATTGTTGGATTTGTATACTGAAAGCAAGAACGTTTTATGCTTGTATACAATGTTTCCTAAGTTCACTATCTAATCTCCAATCTGATTGTGTTCATGATTGCATATGTATGTTCTTTATCTCTATATAAGTAGATTATACGGTTATATGGTGTATCACAGAAGATCGTATAATTATAATAACCTTAAGAGATATAATATGATCACAGCCGAAATAACTCTAGGACAAGTTATTGGTTTAGGCTGCAGTATAGATGGAAGTAGTTTGTCTTGACTACTTATCTATACTGGTACGTCATTACGTATTGATAGGACCAACAGTGAGATGTATTCTTCTATCTGACATAAGTGAAGAATCAAGATCTCGGTGACTCATAAGATCTTAATACTAATAAGTATTCAGATATATATGTTAATTCGTATATCACTTTGACTTACTATGCGTGAAAGTTATATACTAACTCGAGTACTCTGTATCTTGGGTGATAGCGGTTAATATATGATATTTGATTATCTGTATTAGTACCCGTATCCGGTATAGGATAATGACATCCCCTTAAGGAGCTCAATAAGGTTTATTGCGCTAAACCCTGCAGGTTGATTAAGTTCAGGCGTAATAATAAAGTTTGAGTGGTACTGCTTAAGGATTTATAAAGAGATTAATATTATTTAAGCTGTCAGAGCTCTAATTAATTAATGGATGTCGGATATTTTAAATACGGAGATTTAATAAGTCTAAATACAAGCCCCCGACTCATCACCGGCAATAAAGGGGTAAGTCAGTATCGGTTCTCTAGTGGAATGAACTGATATTTATAAATTAATTATGGTCTGGGCTGACCATAGATAAATTAATTTATTTGAGGCCCATCTTTATTCCTTGTATCTGGTCCCTGGACTGGCCCAAAGTCTCCTAGCCCTAGAAGGAGAGAAGGAACGCCTATTACAGATTCCAAGCGTCCCACACGTATTTAATTCTATTAAATACAGCTGTCAGCTCTCAGGAAAATAGACTGATAAAATTAGGGTTTTGAGAGCTGTGGGAGGCGCAGGAAAACGTGTGGAGCATTCTCTCTTGGGACTTTCATAGATAGTTGTCCATCCAACGGTGAAAGCTGAGCGGGATACAGTTCAGAAGATCTGAGCTGGAGTCAGATTTTCGCAGGAAACCAAGTTCTGGCAGTCTCCGTAAAACGGCCATAACTTCCTCCACAGAATTCCGATTCAGACTAATCAGGCGGCCACGGAAAGCTCTCTCGAGGATGAAGAAGTCGTATTTCTGGGCAAAATACGATTTGAGGACGTTTGAGGCTTCAAATGAAGGCTTGAAGCTGACTGGTCTGTTCAGATACGAATCTGCGAATTCTTCTGAATTCTTCAGGTATTTCTGAACTCCAACGTGCAGCTGTTAAATTCATAGGAGCATGTTAGGATTAATCGTTGTATGATAAATTAATAATAACCAAGAAACGATCATCCGGCAAAGCGGAACGTTAATTCAGTTTAATATTCCTTCATCAACGAACCACGAAGAACAACAGCAGTTAAACAAACGCACATTATTAATCGTACATAAATTAATAATAGAGCCAAGAAATTAATCCTGGGCTCTGATACCAATTGAAGGAATATTAAATTGAATTAACGTTCCACTTGCCCGATGATCGTTTCTTGGATTATTATTAATTCATCATACAACGATTAATCCTAACATGCTCCTATGAATTTAACAGCTGCACACAGGTGTTAGGATTTACTTACTTGTGAATCGGATGCACAGGTGATTGATGATTGTATCGAACAACTCCAGTTCTGATCTTCTGGACTGTATCCCGCTCTAGTCTCACCGTTGGATGGACAACGAACTGTGAGAAAACCCAAGCCAGAGAGTATCCCACGTTACCTGCACCTCCCTCAGTTCTCAAACCCTAATTAATTATCAGTGTGTATTTTCTGAGAGCTGACAGCTGTATTTAAATAAATTAAATACGTGTGGGGCGCAGATTAGGGTGTGTGGGGCGTCCTCTGCTTATTTCTGGGCTAGGACCATAATTAATTTATAAATATTAGTTCATTCAACTAGAGAACCAATATTGACTTACCCCTTTATTACCGGTGATGAGTCGGGACTTGTATTTAGACTTATTAAATCCTCGTATTTAAAATATCCGACATCCATCAATTAATTAGAGCTCTGACAGCCTAAATTAATCAATCTCTTCGTAATCCTTAAGCAGTACCACTCAAACCTTATTATTGCACCTGAACTTAATCAACCTGCAGGGTTTAGTGCAATAAACATTATTGAGCTCCTTAAGGGGATGTCATTATCCTATACGGATACGAGTACCAATACAGATAATCAGATATCATATATTAACTGCTATCACCCAAGATACTGAGTACTCAAGTTACTATATAACTCTCGCTCATAGTAAGTCAAAGTGATAGACAAATCAACATATATATCTGACATCTTATTAGTATTAAGATCTTATAAGTCACCGAGATCTCTAATTCTTCACTTAGGTCAGATAGAAGAATATATCTCACTGTGGTCCTATCAATACGTATTACGTACCAGTATAGATAAGTAGTCAGGACAAAATACTTCCATTTATACCGCAACCTAAACCAATAACTTGTCCTAGAGTTATTTCGGTTGTGATCATATTATACCTCTTAAGGTTAATCCAATTATATGGTCTTCTGTGATCTACAACACACCATATAAGCTACTTATATAGAGATCAAGAACATACATATGCAATCATGAACCCAATCAGATAGGAGATTAAATAGTGAAAATAGGAATCATTGTATACAAGCATAAAACGTTCTTGCTTTCAGTATACAAATCCAACAATCTCCCACTTATACTAAAGCAAAACTTTTAGTATACAATGTGTCTAAATACTAGCTATTACAACATCCACTTCAATCTTTACTTCTTCTCCCACTTATACTGAAAGTTTTTCTCTAAGTGGGTGGCATCAACCGCAGCCCCATCCCTCGAGCATGCTTCTCGTAGGCCTTTTGCGGTAAGCTCTTCGTGAAAGGATCAGCTAAGTTCTCCAAAGTGTTAATCTACTCAACTAGCACATCTCCTCTGCTTACGATTTCTCGTATGATGTGGTACTTTCTCTCTATGTGTTTGGTCGCCTTGTGGCTCCTGGGTTCCTTAGAATTTGCCACTGCACCCGAGTTATCACAATAAATTATGATACTCTTAGGCAAATTAGGTACCACTCCTAGATCCAAGAGGTAGTTCGTGATACGATCCTTGCCGATCAATCGAACACCACGCAAACGGAAGACTTGAAAACACGAACAGAAGATGGAATCCCAAAACCTCTGAATCTAACCCACGGAATGATTTAGGCGAACGGATCCCTAAACCCCAACGTGAAGTTGACGCAGCAACTCGGGGACGCTGAATGACACCCGACGAGGGTTGGTTGTCTCGCCGTTACGTCGATAATTGAATTCGTCTTGGAATAATCAAGAGGAATTCGGAATTCTCTAGAGAGAAATAAAACTCACAAGTTTATTGATAAAAATAGGTTAATTTTCGTCCAACATGTAGCAGCCATATATATAGGCAAAACTAAACCTAGTCTAATAAGGAAACAACTTAAAAACAAGCCCTAATAGGCCAAACAAGGCCCTTACTTTAAAAATCCGAAAATAACAAGCCCTTTAAACTAATGGGCTGCGAAAAATAACAATACTGAAATAAATAAATGAAGTCTTCAAAATAAATCAAATCTTCAAGCTCCGGCCCACTCGCATGTAATGAGATTAATTAGACTTGGACCGACTCCACCATCTCCAATGGGTTTCTTCATCAACTCTTGAGCCCACACTTCTTGAACTAAGCTCATCAAGCTCTCCTTGAACTTCTTGGCTCGTGCTCTTGTAACCGGACCAACAGGAACATGCACCGGGTCTTGCACCAACGAACCTTGGGCTGCATCATTCCCCTCCTCTTGAAGAGGATTTGTCCTCAAATCCAAAGCATCACCTACATCAAAAGGACTCAAATCAGTCACATTAAAAGAAGCACTCACATTATACTCACCTGATAAGTCCAACTTGTAGGCATTGTCATTGATGCGCTCCAACACTTGAAATGGCCCGTCACCTCTAGGAAGTAACTTGGATCGCCGCTGCAATGGAAACCTTTCCTTGCGCATGTGCAGCCATACCCAATCACCGGGCTCAAACACTACTTTGCGACGTCCTTGGTTGGCTCGCTCGGCATACTGCTTCGTGCGCCTCTCAATATTCATCCTTGCCTTCTCATGAATCTGCTTCACAAAATCAGCCCTTTTCTTGCCATCAAGGTTAGTATACTCATGCTCAGGTAAGGGAGATAAATCCAATGGAGTCAAAGGATTAAATCCATACACAATCTCAAATGGCGAAAATTGAGTAGCAGAATGAACAGAACGATTATAAGCAAACTCAACATGAGGCAAACAATCTTCCCAAGACTTAATGTTCTTCTTGAGAATAGCTCTAAGCAAAGTAGACAAAGTCCTATTCACTACCTCTGTTTGACCATCAGTTTGTGGATGACAAGTAGTAGAAAACAAAAGTTTAGTACCCAACTTACACCACAAAGTCTTCCAAAAGTAGCTCAAGAACTTCGAATCCCTACCAGAAATAATAGTCCTAGGCATGCCATGCAATCTAACAATCTCTCTAAAGAATAGATCAGCTACATGAGAAGCATCATCAGATTTATGACATGGAATAAAATGTGCCATCTTTGAAAATCGATCAACAACCACAAAGATGGAATCTCGACCACGCTTAGTCCTAGGCAAACCTAACACAAAATCCATAGAAATATCAATCCAAGGTGCTGTAGGAATAGGCAATGGTGTATACAATCCATGGGAACTCACCCTAGACTTAGCTTGTTTACATGTAACACATCGACCACAAATTCTCTCAACATCACGTTTCATATGAGGCCAAAAGAAATGCTCATGTAGAACAGCTAAAGTCTTAGCAATGCCAAAATGTCCCATCAAACCCCCACCATGAGACTCAAGCAATAACAACTCACGTAAAGAACATTTAGGAACACATAACTTATTCTTCCTAAAAAGATAGTCATCATGCCTAAAATACTCTCCACTAGCAGCTCTCGCACATGCTTGATAAATCTCACCAAAATCACCATCATGCTCATACAAACTCTTGATACACTCAAAACCAAGCAACTTAGCATCTAAAGTAGAGATCAAGGCATACCTCCGAGAAAGTGCGTCAGCCACCACATTCTCTTTACCTTGCTTGTATTTGATGACGTAGGGAAACGTCTCAATGAACTCCATCCACCTCGCATGCCGCTTGTTCAACTTGTGCTGCCCCTTCAAGTGTTTCAACGACTCGTGATCCGTGTGAATGACGAACTCATTGGGCCACAAGTAGTGCTGCCACGTTTGCAAAGCTCTCACCAATGCGTACAGCTCCTTATCATACGTGGGATAACTCAACGTCGCCCCGTTTAGCTTCTCGCTGAAGTACGCAATGGGTCGTCTCTCTTGCATCAACACTGCACCAATGCCAACACCAGAAGCATCACATTCAATCTCAAAAGATTTGGAGAAATTAGGAAGAGATAATACCGGGCCGTGGGTCAATTTGTATTTCAACTGCTGAAATGCATACTCTTGCGCCTTGCCCCACTTAAACTCCACATTCTTCTTGATGACTTCCGTCAAAGGTGCTGCAACACTGCTAAAATGAGGCACGAACCGCCTGTAGAAGCTAGCAAGTCCATGAAAGCTTCGAACTGCTGCAACGTTTGTCGGCGTTAGCCACTCTTGGATAGCTCGTATCTTCTCCTCATCAACCTGTACACCCTGTGCACTAACAACAAAACCAAGAAACACAAGCTTGTCCGTACCGAAAGTGCACTTCTTAAGGTTAGCAAACAACTTTTCCTTTCGAAGCACATCCATAACAGACCTCAAATGTTCAACATGTTCATCATGATTCTGGCTATAAATGAGGATATCATCAAAGTAGACAACAACAAATCTGCCAATGAAAGCACGCAAAACATGATTCATAAGACGCATGAACGTACTAGGCGCATTAGTCAAACCAAAAGGCATAACTAACCACTCATACAAACCAAGTTTTGTCTTAAAAGCAGTTTTCCATTCATCACCTTCCTTAATCCTAATCTGATGGTATCCACTACGTAAATCGATCTTAGAAAAGACACAAGAACCATGCAACTCATCTAGCATATCATCTAAACGAGGGATAGGATGGCGATACTTTACCGTGATGTTATTGATGGCTCGGCAATCACAGCACATCCTCAAAGACGAGTCCTTCTTCGGTACAAGTAGAACGGGTACCGCACAAGGACTCAAACTCTCCCTCACATGCCCTTTGGCCAATAACTTGCCAATTTGCCTCTCCAACTCCTTTGTCTCCTCCGGATTGGTTCGGTAAGCTGGTCGGTTCGGCAGTATAGCGCCAGGCACAAAGTCAATCTGATGCTCAATCCCTCGAATTGGTGGTGAACCGGCAGGTGTATCGTCGGGAAAAACATCATCAAACTCCTGCAAAACAGAACGAATAGAAGGGGGTAGAGAAGAGAGATCGTTAGTAATAACCAAGTTCTCCTGATATCGCAACAGCATGATCGGCCTCTCCTCCTGTACACACCACTTCAAATCACTAGCCCTAGCAAGAAAGGACTTATGAATCAACCCATTCTCCTTCTTCTCCACGGGCTGCTCCTTTGACTTCACCTTGTCCGCCTCCTTTTGCAATTGCACTTGATCCTCATAAACTTGTTTAGGAGTAAGAGGAACAAGCGACACCTTTTTCTGCTTGTATTCAAATGAGTATTTGTTGGTGAAGCCATCATGAATAACACGGCGATCAAACTGCCACGGTCGCCCCAACAGGATGTGGCTCGCTTGCATAGGGATCACATCACACACAACCTCATCCTCATACTTCCCAATGCGAAACGGAACCTTCACTTGCTTCGTCACTTTGATGACGCCTGTCTCATTCAGCCACTGCAAACGATACGGCTTGGAATGCTTCTCCGTGGTCAGCCCCAATCTCTCAACCATGGCTCTACTAGCCACATTCGTGCAACTCCCGCCATCAATGATCATACTACATACCTTGTCTTGAACAAGACATCTCGTGTGAAAGAGGTTCTCCCGCTGCTCTCGCTCATTGGGTTGAGTTTGGACACTCAAGGCTCTCCTAGCTACAAAAAGCTGTCCATTGGGCGCGAAAATCTCCTCACACTCCTCCTCATCATCGGTACCATCTCCATCCTCCAATTTCGGCATATCAGGATCGGTCTCATCACCATCCGTCACGACTTCGCCGTCATCTCTCAAGATCATAATTCTCCTGTTCGGGCAGTCACTCATAATATGCCCGAAGCCTTGGCACTTGAAGCACTTCTTATCTCGATTTCGACCATCAAAAACGGCCGGAATGCCCTAATTTGCTGCACCGGATCCCTCGGGTCGGGACCTAATGAACGGCTTCTTCTCCTCTCTCGACGGTGCCTCCTTTTTCCATTGATTCCCTTTTGATGAGGAACCACTAGAAACTGGTTGCGATAGCCTCCAATTGCCCTAATTCTGGCGCTGGTTGCTGCTGTTGTTGCCCCTCCTCTTGAGTTGATTCTCGATCTTGATGGCCATATGAACCATGTCCTCCAACTCAACGTAGTGCTGCAACTCCACCTTATCACGAATATCCCAATGCAAACCAGTCAAGAATCTCGCCATGGTCGCCTCTCGCTCCTCCACCACATTCGCTCGAATCATGGCAACCTCCATCTCCTTATAGTACTCATCCACACTCCGACTGCCTTGCCTCAAAGTTTGCAACTTGTTGAAAAGCTCGCGGTAGTAATGATTCGGCACAAAACGCTTCCTCATCACAGCCTTCATCTCCTGCCAAGTCTGAATGGGCGGCTCACTGTTTCTCCTCCTACTCGTCACCATCTGATCCCACCAAACAAGTGCATAATCGGAGAACTCAATTGCTGCCAACTTCACCTTCTTGAGCTCTGAATAGTTGTGGCAATCGAACATAAGCTCCACCTTTCTCTCCCAATCAAGATATAATTCTGGGTCATTCTTCCCTTGGAAGGGAGGAACGTTCATCTTGATGTTGCCCAGATTGTTATCTTGCCACGTTCTGCCGCCATCCTCCTCATCCTCAAATCCTGTATCATCTACATGCTCCTCATACGGACGGTGGAATCGACCTCCGCCACCACCACGGCCTCCTCGCCCGCGGCGACCTCCTCGTGTGAAAGTGGTCTCTCGAGAATGAGACTGCTCCATCAGCTCGATCTTGTCGTACACTCCCTCGATTTCTGAGTGTAGCATCTTGCCAAATTCTGAGCGAAGTGCCTCCACCACAAGTTTTAACTGTGGATCCATAACAGGGCTATCGCTCAAATCCGCACCCTGTTCATCTTTCTTAGACATAGTGACACAGACAGAAAACAAGAAACGGTTAGTGAAACAAAATAAAAGGACCTCACCACCTCACAAACACTCGTGTATCATTCAAGATGAAATCACTCAGCGCTTGTGTATCACACAAATCACGGCTTTTTCCCTCTAATAATCTCACCACTCTTGCCTTTTTCCGCTCAATTTCTCTCTCAAGGAATCAAATTCCCTCAATCTACCAACGGAACTCAAAAACCAACTGTACCAACGAGATTGCCCAAACTGTCTCAACGAGAGCACTCAATGAAACGTCCCACAAGAGACCACACCAACAACACTAAACGGACACGAAAAGGGTGGGAAACCTCCAAACGAAAACGAGAACCAAAAACGCAGACTGAAAAACCCAAAAAGTACTGCGCAGAAATAAGCTCAAAACGTTTTATACTACCCAAGGATTCCAGAAAAACACAACGAGAAGTAAACGAAAACCGGAAACAGTGTACGCAGAAACTGTCCCGAAAGGCTCTATACTACCCAAGGACTCCAGAAAACACAACGAGAATTAAACAAAAATCGGAAAAAAAGTACGCAGAAACTGCCCCAAAATCTCTATACGATGCCAGTGAAACTGTAGGAACAAGATGCTGCAAGAAAATTTTCGGAAATTCAATACTCGTATGGATTTATATGGATGTGTGTAAGTCGAAAATTTTCGGAAATTCAATACTCAAAAATTTTCGGAAATCCAAAATCTCTAAAGTACGCAGAAACTGCCCCAAAATCTCTATACGTTTTTTTTTTTTTTTTCAACCCTAACAGACGACTATAGGTTCTAAAAAAAAAAGAAAATCAAGAACCAAACGAAAATATGACGTATGGATTTATATGGATGTGTGTAAGTCGTATGATGATAGATGTGTATAAGCATGTATGTTTATGAGTAATTCAAACCACGCAGATATTATGGTATTGAAATCACAGCAGAACAAAATCAGACGCAGAAAGCGGAACAGGAAACTCGGACGTAGAGAAACCCTAAAACGCAGAAGACGGAAACCCTAAAATTCTACCCTTGACACAGAAACGAAAACGAAACCTGGATACGAAACGCGGCTCTGGTGCCAAATGATACGATCCTTGCCGATCAATCGAACACCACGCAAACGGAAGAATTGAAAACACGAACAGAAGATGGAATCCCAAAACCTCTGAATCTAACCCACGGAATGATTTAGGCGAACGGATCCCTAAACCCCAACGTGAAGTTGACGCAGCAACTCGGGGACGCTGAATGACACCCGACGAGGGTTGGTTGTCTCGCCGTTACGTCGATAATTGAATTCGTCTTGGAATAATCAAGAGGAATTCGGAATTCTCTAGAGAGAAATAAAACTCACAAGTTTATTGATAAAAATAGGTTAATTTTTGTCCAACATGTAGCAGCCATATATATAGGCAAAACTAAACCTAGTCTAATAAGGAAACAACTTAAAAACAAGCCCTAATAGGCCAAACAAGGCCCTTACTTTAAAAATCCGAAAATAACAAGCCCTTTAAACTAATGGGCTGCGAAAAATAACAATACTGAAATAAATAAATGAAGTCTTCAAAATAAATCAAATCTTCAAGCTTCGGCCCACTCGCATGTAATGAGATTAATTAGACTTGGACCGACTCCACCATCTCCAATGGGTTTCTTCATCAACTCTTGAGCCCACACTTCTTGAACTAAGCTCATCAAGCTCTCCTTGAACTTCTTGGCTCGTGCTCTTGTAACCGGACCAACAGGAACATGCACCGGGTCTTGCACCAACGAACCTTGGGCTGCATCAGTGTATTGCTGAGATGTGGCAAGCTTCAAACCTATAGCTCTAAGAGCACCTTTCTTGTCTTTCGGCTTTTGCCCACTGAGTATTATGTACTCACGCCCTGCATGTATTTCTAAATGTGCAGGCTAAGCAGGGAGCGAGATTGGTCTGGTGCTGGTGGGGGAGAGTTTAAATCGTTGTATTTTGAATTTCTACTTTGCCTTTATGATATTAGAGTCTTGATGTGTGAGATACTTAGTTTTCTTTTGAGATCAAGCAATACACTCACGGTTATGTGTCTTCATACATATAATCGGTTCGCCTTTTGCTGCGATACTCTGCATATTATGCTTCCTTATGAAAAATGAGCTATACCCGTTTTGTTTTTGTTCGTGAAATTCCTGATAATTAAAAAGTTATGACAATGTTGACGTTTTTACCCTTGGGCAAATTTTATGAAGTTTTTCCTTAGCATGCTTTGATGTGAGCTTCCGCATGACGTTCACCTAGTTCTTCTTATCTTTTATTCTTTAAAAATAGTCGTATCAATACTCGTACCCCGCTATTACTAGCGTCGGGATTTCGGGCTGCGACAATACATCTCACTGTGGTCCTATCAATACGTTATGACGTACCAGTATAGACAAGTAATCAAGACAAACTACTTCCATCTATACTGCAGCCTAAACCAATAACTTGTCCTAGAGTTATTTCGGTTGTGATCATTTTATATCTCTTAAGGTTATTCCAATTATATGGTCTTCTGTGATCTACAACACACCATATAATCTACTTATATAGAGAGAGAGAACATACATATGCAATCATGAACACAATCAGATAGGAGATTAGATAGTGAACTTAGGAAACATTGTATACAAGCATAAAACGTTCTTGCTTTCAGTATGCAAATCCAACAATCTCCCACTTATACTAAAGCAAACTTTTAGTATACAATGTGTCTATTTACCAATCACCTAACACTTCTCTCACTTATACTTAAAGTTTCCTAAGTGGGTGGCATTAATCGCATTCCTATCTTTCAATGACCATTTGAGATAAGCCTTTTGTGAAAGGATTAGTTAGTTTCTCCAATACATGTTAATTCATTCTATGAGCACAAAAACCTCGATTTACGAATAATCGTATAACTTGGTACTGCTCCATGTGTTTGACCCCTTGTGGTTCTTGGATTCCTTAAAGTTTGCAACTGCACTTGAGGTATCACGAAGGTGATGCTCTCACGCAAACTAGGAATCACCCTTAGATCCTGGAGGTAGTGGTCAAACCAAAAGGTTTTACCTCCCAAGGAAAACACATAGCTCGAGATAATTATTCTTTGTTCCGGTCAGCCTGGAAATCCGAAATCGTATAATCTAAAAAGGAACTAAACTGTCTAACTGGTAAACTATCCTTATTCTCTAGTCAGGGACTTGAAAATATAATTTACCACAGTTCAGTGTCCTTAACTAGGACTATACAGATATCTTACAACCATGCTAACTGCATAGCAAATATAAGATCTCGTACATAGCAATCCATACATGAATCTATCTACTGCGGAAACGTAGAATACTGCCATCATTTCCTCAACCTTAAAAGGCATCTTAAGACATAGTCTTTATAGATAAAGGAATGCCATATCTAAAAGGTAGCAATCCTTTCTTGGCGGTATTCATACTACAACGAGTATTCTCAGTATCAATGTAAGACACTCGAGATAAGCCCAACATCTTTTTCTAGTGATCCCTTATAACCTTGATCACAGAGACGTATACTGTACCTCCTTAGTCTTTCATTTGAGACTGTTCGGATAACCATTACTTTATGTCTTAACAATAGCTCCATATTGTCGCCAATTAGGAGGATATTATTTACATAAAATGCAAGATAAACCACATCACCGATGCTTCTCTCCCTCCCTCACGTAACCTTCAGGTTGTTGCACATGGCTGTCCTTACCTTTTTCAAGGTAATATATATGACATCCATTTGCCAGACCTCGATGGTTTAAGTGAGCTGCTATGGGAAAAATGGTCTGAATGTTCTGAGCATGGCACTGGCGAAAATATCATCATAACCTATACCCTTACACTGGGCATAACCTGCCACCAGTCTAGCTTCGAAAGCTACGACCTTGCTCATTCGGGCCTGTCATTATCTTGTATACTCACTTACAACCTAAGGCTTTACTGCCTCCTGGTAGCAAGATTTTCTAGTATACACCCATATTCTTAATGGATTGCTCCATTGAGGCGTGCTAGGAATCTACATTCTCGTCTTCCACTAATTCCAATATCTGGGTCGATTCTCTTATATTCACTACCAGGGAGTGAATCCAAAGATTCTCCCAAGAACATAAATCGATCGGGTTGTCCCACAACCCTCCCACTACAATGGATCTGTGGTGGCACATGTGTGTCAACAGTGCATGCAGTGTCTTGTGGTACAAAAACTCTTGCACACTTGGCTTAGGTGATGGAATCGCCTGTCTAATGTCTTCAATTTCTTGAAGCACACTATCTGACTTGGATTAGTGATTATTCCCGTAGTCCACTTCTAAGAATTGTGTGTCATTGCTAATAACCACCTTCTGATTCTTTAGGACTAATTGCAAAGATGCATAACTCATCATCGGACATATTTTTCCAAGAGTGACCTATTTCTTCTCTCCACCACACCATATTATATAGGGATTACACGATGTAGTAAACTGGGTTGGAATCCCAAACACTGACAATGAATCAGAAGAGATCATTCCTAACACATTATTGGTCCTTTATCCCCTTTGCCATGAATGACCTGGTCTCCATCTTTTCCTCTATACAGGATTCGCAGGTTCCAAATGGTACCACCTGGATTGAATCCAATGTACTATTTAGACACGAGCCTTTGGATCCTGTTAAGATAGATGTGATCTAATCTAGGGTATCAATATATGTGTAAGATCCTCATGAGAGATTAGCCTTAACTTTTCTCTTTCTTTTGTTCGATGATGTAAATGCAACATAAAGGTATTTTGTAGACAAGTTATAGTATGAAGAGAGATGTTCAAAAATACCAGAATAGACAACTTTGTCATTTCTTATGATAGAAACACCACTATCAAAAATGACATGTGATCCATCTATTCAAAATTTTGGAACATGATAAGGAACTCTCAAAAACTAAACTATGTCTTTAGAACTTAAAGACAAGTCTCCAATTGCAACAACTACGACTCTAGTCACGTTGCCTACGAAGACAAACATCTCATCACTTCTCAGCTTCCTTGTCAGCTTATAAAAAGCCATGCAAGGTGTAACAATCATTATCAGTTTCTCTCGTTATCCACTACTCATAACTGAGTAGAAAATGAGCTGATATGTCTCAGTTACTATAGCAAGTGAAGTACCTTAACCCTTTGCCTTGTGTCGCAGCCCGCCGCCTAGCCATTGATAGCGTAGACCGGGTATCGATACGACTATATGAAAGAAGGTAACAAAGGCTGGAAAACTAATCTCGTTTTTGTGCGGAAGCGTAAACAATTCGTAATAACTTTAACATTATTCTAGATTATAAACATCGGTATTTCTATAAAAGTCAAGCATCGGAATTTTGTGTTACACAGTCAAAAGGTCGTAATTCAAATATATACAAGGATTCTAATATATATACAGAGTTACACAACAAAAGGTGATCGAACTATATGTATGGAGACATATAGCCGAGAGTATATTTCTTAAATAAGCCAAGGACAACTTCAAAACATCATGCTGCCATAAAGGCGGAAAGACATCAAAAGGTGATCACTCGAAACAACGATTCCCCGCCAACACCATGCCATCCTCCGTCCATGCTTAACCTGCACATTTAGAAATATATGCAGGGCGTGAGTACATAATACTCAGTGGACAGGCGCCGAAAGACAAGAAAAGTGCTCTTAGAGCTATATGTTTGAAGCTTGCCATAACATCAGCAATACACAGAATTTTAATTAACGTCAAAGAAGCTGTGTATGCAGTTTTCATAATCAAACATCATAAAGAAGTGTCTGCAGACAAAAATAATCAACATGCTTGTACCGCATCTACAACTTATCATCATTAAGGTACTGAGAAGTAGGCCTCCTTCTCAAGCACCGTGATCGGCCGACCCGAAGACGGCTCTCAGTCACCTCTGTGTACACAACCCCGCTTGTGGCAGGATCCGAATTCGTCTCATCAGTAGAGGGTAACACACAAGTTCATCATCAGAAATATTGGCAAGTCAAACAGTTCATAAACATCAGTTTAACTACATTTGATAAGCTCATAACATCAATAATTCATTTTAGAAAACTCGGTGATTTCATACTCAACATATTCTCAACATACTGCCCACCTGTAACGCTCGTTTTACTGGAGGTGGTACTTGGGAAGATCTTCACTTACGTCCTCGACTGGTCTCTGTAGTTGTAACGTCGGAGTAGTGCATGTGACAAGTGAGGAACTTGTTAGAAACTTTCTCACAAAAAGGTTAACCTTAATCCTATAATAACACTCATCATAAACCTTCTCAGCTTATCTCCGTCTAATCACTCGACTCTATGATAAAATTCTAATCTTACTCTCGTCTTAAAGCTTAAAAGGCTAGATTAAGAGCAATCAAGCACATAGGCACGCATAAACACTTAAGCATACAACTCACTTAAAAGCACATCACAAGTAAGCAAACACAAGTTTGACTCGGGGACCAGAGCAATAGAATGCTCGGTGGTCGAAGTGGGAAAACTCAGTAGAGCAGAGCGGAATAGCTCGGCAGAACAATGGAGAAATGCTCGCCAGGGCAGAGGAAATCAACTTGCCAAGGCAGCGAAATCATGAACTCTCTGGCATAGCAGCGAAGAAATGCCAGAGGAATGGCGAACTCGCGGTCGCCCTAGGAATCAACATCAGAGAAATCAATCGTCAGAGGAATCGAACTCAGAGGAATCAAACTCAGAGGAATCGAACTCAGAGGAATCAAACTCAGAGGAATCGAACTCAGAGGAATCGAACTCAAAGGAATCGAACTCAGAGGAATCAAACTCAGAGGAATCAAACTCCAGAGGAATCGAACTCCAGAGGAATCGAACTCGCTGACAGAGCAGCGGGGAAAAGATTTCTCGGGCGTGCCAGCGGGGAAACGAATTCTCGGGCATACCCGGGGAATGACTTCTCGGTTTCGAGCAAAGCAAGACTCAAGACAGAACGATGTAGTCAAGAGTAACTCGAAAAACTTATCAACTTTTTCATTCTCAACATCATCAAACATTCAAAAACATCAAAATACACATCATGCAGCATCACGACTCACTCACGAACTCTATAACTCTAAAATCATCAAAAACACGTTAATCCTATCACAAGTTCTTACTCAATCATCAAAACATCATGGAAGATATCACTTTACAGATCTTTCCCAAAAACTTATCTCAACAATTTTTTGTATAAACTCATATCTCAAGACTCGGTTTTACAAAAACACGTTAATCACTTCAAAACATCACATAACACTCAAAACAACATATAAAACACATTTTCTCCTCCCCATTTAAAAAAAAAAGAGATTTTTACAGGGTACGAACCCAAGTTCTTCGAAAATGAAGAAGAAAGGAGAAGGGGAAGTTTCTCATGCTTAAAACATCTTATTACTCACACATATCACCACATACTTCTCACAGCAAGTCTAAACTCAAAGGATCAGAACACTTACTCAAAAAGTTTCAAGAAAAAGGGCGTCTTTATCGGTTTCTTCAGGTTATTACTCAACAAATCCTCTTGAAACAAGCGTGGAAAGTGTTTAAGGCTAGATTTTGCGGAGTATTCTATCTCGGTTATGACTGGTGAAGCCTCGAGCTTAGTCTCCAATGGAGGAGAGAGTGAATGTCTTGAGGGAGAGAGAAGAAGTTGAAGGGCCGAAAGGTGATGAGAAATGACGGAGAGAGAGAGAGACGCTTCGGTTTTATCAAAATTCTTATTCCATAAGATAAGTAGCATTTAATGCTCAATAGTAATTTGTCTCCCCCTTAGCAGCAAGTCTAATCGGCTATTTCCACATGTGGGAAAAAGGATAAAATAATGGTGGTGAATATAGAAGTGTGCGACGGGAATCAAACATTTGTGCTAATTTGAAAAATTATACACAGACTCAAAAATAATTAAGTGCGCACATATCATATAAATCACATAATCGTCAAATAAATAACTCACAAGGTTATCACATTAAAAACAGATCATCACTCGTCATCACTCTAATCGTCAGTCTAGATTAATCTTCTCTAGAGAAATTCTCAATCACTACCTCGATTCTATCTCTCGCACTTCGTCTCAACTCGAAGGTAAATAACCTCTCCATCTTAACTCTAAACATCATTCTCAATTCTCTTAACATCTCTATTTCACTCATATTACCATCCATCGACAACTTCCTCTCGACTCTAGTACGTTAGTCCTTAACTCTCGATAGTATTTCGATACTATTGTAAGGTAACTAAATACGGGGTGTTACATCCTACCCCCCTTAAGAAAAATTTCGTCCCGAAATTTGTGTTACTCACCTTCGGGAAAAAGCTCGGGGTATTTCTCCTTCATCTTTTCCTCAAGTTCCCATGTTGCTTCTTCTTGGTCGTGATGTCTCCATTGTACTTTCACCAATGAAATTGCTTTGCTTCGTAGTTGTTGAATCTTCTTGTCCAGAATGGCCCTTCTTCTTGCCCCTACTTCCACTATTTCCCTTGTCTTTCTTGCCCCTTTGGACCCTTCTTCTTCCCGTCATTCGACGAAGAAGATGGCTCACCTTTGGCAATAACAAGTGCTTGCACATCTCTTTTCCACAACTTCCTTAGCGGTAACTAGAGCATTCATCAACTCAAAAGAAGTATTATCTTTCTTGCTCATAACAGCATTGAGGTGGAAGTTCTTAATTAAAAGATTTGGGAAGAGAGTACAGGATAATATCGACTTCTGCCTCACCGTCGATACTCCCACTGAGCAAGTCAAGTCCGTCAAAATTTGCATGACATGCTCGTGCACTGAGCTGTGCTCACTCATAAAAATAACAAGATTACTCTCATCAAATTTAAATAAGCAGCTCAGTCCGACTCTCCGAACACTTTCTTGAGATTTAGCATGATGCTAATAGCATCGTCCATGCCCTGATGTTGGAGCTACAAGGTTTGTGACATTATACTCATAATATAGCATATAGCCACATTATTCGTCTTATGCCACCTTTTATGTAATTCTTTTTTCTCATCAGTTGACTATTGTTCGGACCATAAGAACGTGGAGTAGTAAGCAACACAAAAATTGTGTTAGTTTGTGATAAAGATAGAAATCTAAAACTGCGTTTCCATTTTATATATGTGGACCGGTAAAAAGAACTTAGTGCAAGAATAATAAACAATAAGAGACATAGACATATCTGAAAGTAACTAACATAAAGCACATAATTAGTAACAATAATATTGTAACCTTTTGATAAAACAATATTAATGAAACCTCCAACCGCTCAAGGAATCCCATGTGCAAGCCACGCTGTGTGGACGTTTACACACGAACTCCTCAACCAGACTATTCACCTAGTCATTTAATTTTCATCCATGTCAACTTAACCTTTTGACAAAGGAAATTAATAGTTGGCACCTTAACTAGACCATATCATCATCAAGAAGGGACTCCTCGGGGAGTTGTACATTGTACTTGATATGATATCTAAGCAATGACCATAATTTAACTTTGAAAATTAAATTCTCGAAATTGACATACTCACTCGGACCATGCCGCTTTCAATTTAATTTTCTTGATTATCTTATTTAATTCCATTCTCCAAAGTACTTGTGAAAATTATACAAGTAAGCCACGTTGTGTGGACGTTTACTGCATGACTCCCACTATTTTAATGGATTTAAATATTTTTAATAGAAACCTCATCTGATAAACTTATGAAAGAACAAATATGAAGTAAGCCACGCTGTGTGGACGTTTACTCACATCGCCAATCATTTTGTCTAGAGACCGCATGTGGAGGTCTACATAATTTTAAGAATAAAAATTATTAAGTAATAACCACAATCTAACTTTGAAATTAAATTCTCGAATCTTGACACACTCACTAGGACCATGCCGCATTCAATTTAATTTCTTAGTTATCTTATTTAAAATCCATCCTCTAAAGTACTTATGAAAATCATACAAGTAAGCCACGCTGTGTGGACGTTTACCGCATAACTTCCACTACTTAAATGGATTTAAATATTTTTAATAGAAGTCTCAACTTAACAAATTTGTGAAATCAAATATGAAGTAAGCCACGATGTGTGGACGTTTACTTATATTCTCAATCACTATGTCTTGAGACCGTTTGTGGAAATCCAAATAATTTTTAATCATCTATAAAATTATTAATACAACTTAGTCTTTTTCTTTCAAAAGGTTTGTTCATGCTCAATCACATAATCCTAAACATGCTCATCTAGAACGCAACATGTAAAACATGCTCGCAGAATTCTAAAACATGCTTAAGAAAACGATAAACCTACTATCATGCTTGTCTAAGCGCAGTTAATAAAAACATATTAACAAGCAGAGACAAAGAAAAGCAGGTAAAGAGCATAAGGGATTAACACCACAGCATGCAAAGAACAGAATAAAAGAATTAAATTCTTCGTGACCCATTCGTGGAATCCCAACATCTAATCTATTAAAATAAAAACAGAAAAGAAAGCCCAAAAACATAAACTTGGCCTTAACACTTTAGGCCCGTCTTTGGAATTAGGGTTTGGGCCCCCTAGGGTTTGAGAAAATTGGCCACCTAGGGTTTGGAAACCCTAGGCGCCGCCGCCTCCCTTGGCGCCTTCCCCGCCGCATAGCAGCCACCCGGCGCTGCAGTAGCCCGGCGCACGCAACGCCCCGACGCTCGCAGCAGCCTCAGCGTGCAGCAGCGACAGCAGCCGCCCTGCTCGGCCCCCGGCGCACAGCAGCATCAGCAGCACAGCAGCAGCAGCGGTCGACCTCGGCGTCTCCAGCACAGGCGCAGCAGCAGCAGACCTCGGCGTGGGTGGAACAGCAGCGGCGGCAGCTGCAGTGCGTCGCCCGCTGGGCGCGACGTGCGCAAAGCGCGCAGGCGCTATCCCAAGCGCGCACCGCCCCCGTCGCTCGCCTCCTTCTCGCCAGCCTGACCCGCACCAGCAGCAGCAGCAGGGCGCACGGCGCCTGACCAGGCGCGCGGCGCACGGCGCACAAGCGCTCGTGCGCGCGCTGCCCTCAGCGCCGCAGCCTTGCTTGCTCCGTGCCCGACGCATCTCCTCCATCGTTCTTTCGTTGTTAATTCATCGCCGTTCTCGTCTCGTTCCTCAGATTTACAGACTACAAAGGAAAAATAAATACAATTTGAAATCCTAATCTGACCAAGGATTTTTCTCGTGGTGAAAAACGATTACAACGTCAAAACGACGTATCCCACGAATCAACAGATCACGAAGAACAACAGCAGTAAAAACAACGCACATTATTAATCGTACATAAATTAATAATAGAGCCAAGAAATTAATCCTGGGCTCTGATACCAATTTAAGGAATATTAAACTGAATTAATGCTCCGTTTGCCCGATGATCGTTTCTTGGATTATTATTAATTTATCATACAACGATTAATCCTAACATGCTCCTATGAATTTAAGTGTTGCACGTTGGAGTTCAGAAATACCTGAAGAATTCAGAAGAATTCGTCAAACTCGCAGCTGAACAGACACTTCAGCTTCAAGCCTTCGTTTGGAGCCTCAAACGTCCTCAAATCGTATTTTGTCCAGAGATACGACTTCTTCATTTTCGAAAGTGCTTTCCGTGGCCGCCTATTTCATCTAAATCGGAGTTCTGTGGAGGAAGTTATGGCCGTTCTTCGGAAACTGCCAGAACTTGATTTCCTGCGAAAATCTGACTCCAGCTCTGATCTTCTGAACTGTATCCCGCTCAGCTTTCACCGTTGGATGGACAACGAACTATGAAAGTCCCAAGAGAGAAATAAAGCTCCTCACGTTTCCTGCGCCCCACAGCTCTCCAAAACCCTAATATTTTATCAGTGTGTTTTCCTGAGAGCTGACAGCTGTATTTATAATAAAATAAATACGTGTAGGCACAGAATTAGTGTAGGAGGGGTTTTTCTCTTCTTCTAGGGCTAGGAGACTTTGGGTCAGTCCAGGAACCAGATACAAGGAATAAAGATGGGCATCAAATAAATTAATTTATCTATGGTCAGCCCAGACCATAATTAATTTATAAATATCAGTTCATTCCACTAGAGAACCGATATTGACTTACCCCTTTATTGCCGGTGATGAGTCGAGGCTTGTATTTAGACTTATTAAATCTCCGTATTTAAAATATCCGACATCCATTAATTAATTAGAGCTCTGACAGCTTAAATTAATTAATCTTTTTATAATCCTTAAGCAGTACCACTCAAACCTTATTATTACGCCTGAATTTAATCAACCTGCAGGGTTTAACGCAATAAACCTTATTGAGCTCCTTAAGGGGATGTCATTATCCTATACGGATACGGTTACTAATACAGATAATCAAATATCATATATTAACCGCTATCACCCAAGATACAGAGTACTCAAGTTACTATATAACTCTCACCCTAGTAAGTCAAAGTGATATACGAATTAACATATATATTTGAAAACTTATTAGTATTAAGATTCTATTAAGTCACCGAGATCTTGATTCTTCACTTAAGTCAGACAGAAGAATACATCTCACTGTGGTCCTATCAATACGTTATGACGTACCAGTATTAGTGCTGCCAAGGGCCACCCGGAACCGACGGTTCGACCCTGAACCGGCCCGCCGGTCAACGGTTCCAGCCCGGACCGTTGACCGACGGGCCGGTTCAGGGCCGAACCGCCAGTTATCAGGGCCGGTTAAGGTTCCCATTTCCCCCAACCCTGAACCGCCGGTCCGGCCCGCCGGTTCGACCCGGAACCGCCGGTTCCGGCGCGGGGGCCGAGGAGAGCAGCTGGGGCGCAGGGGGGGCAGGCGCAACAGGCGCCAGGGAGAGGGGGCAGGGGGCTAGGAGTAGGCGCCTAGCCTTTTTGACCGGCCTTCTCTCCTCCATTTCAAAGTTCAAACTCAAACTTTACTTTTAAAATTTGAATTGTTTTATTTATTTATTTATTTTTCAAATTTTCAACATTATAATTATTATACTTTTAAAACTAAGGCCCTAAAAGGCCCAATTTCTTATTTCTCTCTTAATATACGTATCACCCTCTCCTTCCTCAATTAACACCACACAGACACACACCCACCCACCTATAGCCGCACCCTCTCTCTTTCTCGGCCCTCCTGCCGCCGCCACTTTACGCCGTCGCCGGAGCCCTATCGCGGCCAACCACCAGCTTCTTCCTCCTCTCCCTTTTCTTTCTATCTCCTTCTCTCTTCTCACACCCAGCGCCACCGCGCGCCCCCTCTTCCGGCGAAACCTCCGCCAGCCACCGCCACAACCACGCTTCTCCCTTGTCACTCGTCCGGCTAGCAGCAGCACCGCCATCGCCGCCCCCGCGTCGACAGCAGCACAGCCCAGCCGCCGCCTCCCCTTTTCCAGATCTAGCACCGCTTATCCGCCTCCTCTCTCTCTTCCCTCGCTTTCTCAGCCAGGTCAGCGCCGGCAGTAGCGCGGCCGTGACAGCAGCGACGCCGCCGCTGCACCTCCATTTGCCTCTCCGATTCGACAACAGCTGTTTCACCAACCTTCATCTCCAATACTCTTCTAATTTCATTCTGGGTTGCTAATTTGATTTTATTCTATTTTAGATTAAGTAAGTTCAATTTATCAGGGCATCTGATTTTGTGAATCACAGTGTTGGGTATTTGGGTTTTTCTTATCTGCAAAAAGGAATAATAGAAGAAAATATTTTCTCATCACAAATCATTTAATTTCATAAAAACGAATATAAAAAAAAACGAAAAAGCCCGGAACCGCCGGTTTTCGACCCTTGAACCGCCGGTTCTCGGCCCGGACCGGAACCGCCGGTTCAGGGTCAGAAAACCGGCCCTTTTAATTTCATCCGGGCCGGTTCAGGTTCGCCGGATTCCGGACCCTAAACCGCCGGTTCGGGCCCGGAACCGGCGGTTCCTGAACCGACGGCACCACTAACCAGTATAGACAGGTAGTCAAGACAAACTACTTCCATCTATACTGCAGCCTAAACCAATAACTTGTCCTAGAGTTATTTCGGCTATGATCATTTTATATCTCTTAAGGTTATTCCAATTATATGGTCTTCTGTGATCTACAACACACCATATAATCTACTTATATAGAGAGAGAGAGAGAACATACATATGCAATCATGAACACAATCAGATAGGAGATTAGATAGTTGTTTAGCCCTATTTCGTGATGATTTTATGAGTTTTCCTGCTGTGCATTCGAGCTCGTTTCGTACCTTTTTGCTCTATATTTCACGTGCTTGATGATCTTTTTGGATGTACTATTGTCGCGTGCAGGATTCGCGAATTGCCGAGCGTTTTGGTATTGTTTCGAGCATGTTTTGGAGTCAGGCTCACGGCCGCCGCCGCCAGGCGGCGGCCGCCGTGGAGACGGCGGCCGCCGTGGAGACGGCGGCCGCGGCCCCACGGCGCAGGCCGTGCAACCTTGGGAGCAATCTGCGAAGACGGACCACGGCGCCGCCGTGTCACGGCGGACGCCGTCCACGGCGCCGCCGTCTCACGGCGGCCGCCGTCCAGACGCCGGCCGCGGCCCCACGGCGCGGGCCGTACAATTTTTGGAAGAAACCGCGAAGGGGCATCACGGCGGCGCCGTCCCACGGCGCCGCCGTCTCACGGCGGCCGCCGCCCCTGTGCAGATCTGGCAGTTACGGAAATTGCTATAAAATCCGATTTTGAGGGTTTTATTTCACACTTCCGACTCCAGCAGCCTCCACCTGCGATTTTATGCTTTTTCCCATAGTTTAGATAGATAGAAACATTCTAGATACTTGTGGATTCCGCTAGATCGTTGATTTCATTGGATCGATTGTAAGTTTTTCATTTTGATTAGTTAATCTTTACAAGCTTTCTCGTTATTGCATTGCTTAGATAATCGTTGTTCCATGTTCAATTGATGAATCGTTGTTCTTTAATCTCGCCTAGATAATCGTTGTTTTTGATTGATTGATTTATCTAATGCTTTCTAGATTGCTAGTTAAAACCCTAGGTTTCTTAGTTTCCTGCGTTCTTAATCTGCTTCCTTCTCATTCCGCCTAGATAGATTTATATGCTTTCTGTTGATTCTGCATTAGATAATTACAAGCTTATTTAATTACGCGCTAGTTAATCGGAGAGAGTGCCAGACCCAATTACCCGATTAGAGTGTTTAGATTTCTTTTAAGTTTCTTGTGAGCAATACGGTTAGAGCCCTGCTAAGTCTTCCTTGTGAGACGACTTGAGTCACCTTACCACCCTAGGACGACCTCGTATAAATTCGAGTCCATCCGTTAGGTGTTTTTGGATGAGTCAAATTTTGGCGCCGTTGCCGGGGAAGGCTTTAGGCATTTGATTGTGTTGCATTGTTTTCCGTGTTTATTTTTGTTTATTTCTTTTGACTCGGTTATTTTCTCCCTCCGGTGCGTTTGATTTGTTTGTTTGTGTTGTGTATGCAGGACGTAGAAGCTTGAAGAGAAAGCTTGCACCTTACTACGACAACATTCATCGACCTCGGGAGGTTCTTTCAAGCCTAGAGAAGGAGTCCGAGTCCAGTTCGAGAAGTTTTGTGGAATCACAGTTTCAAGAGAAAAACTGTGAAGAGAGAATTGCTTCCGATCCCATCCTGGAAGCCGTGGAGGAGACGCCTTCAGTGCATTCTGAAGAAGAAAAAGAAGAGGCTCGGCCTAATCCTGACCAAGAAGCAATGGCGGAGCAGAATGTCCAGTACATGGGAGATTTTTCCAGGCCAGTTATTGGGACCACTAGCACTTCTGCGATAGTGCTTCCCACGGCGGTCCGGAATTATAATCTGAAGCCCAATAATTCAAACCTGTTGCCGCTCTTTTATGGGATGCCCAGTGAGGACGCCTTGCAGTTCATCCGTGATTTTTGCACCCAAGTGCAGACCTTCCCACTGCTGGAACTCACCGAGGATCAGTTGAGACTCAAGTGCTTACCCTACGCACTCAAAGACCGGGCGAGAACGTGGTTGCTGTCCCTACCGCCGAACTCCATCACTACATGGGGAGAGGCGTGTGAGAAGTTCATGCTCAAGTACTACCCTAATCACAAGACTCAAGAGATTAGGAGCCAAATAATGAACTTCATGCAAGGAGCTGACGAGCCTCTCCACGAGGCTTGGGAGAGATTCCAAGAGCTCCTCCGCCAGTGCCCACAGCACCAGTTATCACCTGTCATGTTGATGCAGTTCTTTTATGACGGATTGATTCAGACGGCACAGTTTATGGTGGACAGTACAGCAGGGGGCAACATTGCCCGGAAGACAGCTGATGAGCTCAAGGAGATTTTCAACACACTTGCAGCGAGTTCTCAACAGAAATCAGCTAGAGGAAGGAGGGTTGAAGCCAATGCAGTTGCTCCCAACAATGAGCTTCAGAAGCAAGTAGCAGAATTGATGAGACAAGTTCAGCACCTCAAGATGAACCAGGCAGAAGCCCCACCAGTTCACGCGCCACCAGCAGAAGGATGTGGAATTTGTGGCGATTTTGGTCATGGAACCAACGCGTGCCATCGCATGGGGGGATTCACACCTGAAGGAGAAGCAGAGGTCTATGCTGCTCAGAGCTATCCGGGGAGGCCTCAATTTGAACAGAGGCCTATCTTTAATCAAGGGCAACAAAGCTCCAATTCGGGTTGGAGAGCTCAGCAGCAGAACTACACTCAAGCTTATCAGCAGCAGCAGCCCCCGCAGTATCAGCAGTATCAACAGTTCCCTATGCAACAAGGGAATTTTCAGCAGCAGCAGCAATACCAGAATGCCCCCCAACAGTTTCAGAAGCAAGCTCAATCGCAGAAACCGTCTCTCGAGGACACCATGCAGTCCTTCATGGAGATGACCAAACAGAACATGGAGTCTCAGAGTGCTACCATCAAGCGCCTCGAGACTACAGTTGGGCAACTAACAGGAGCCCTGAATCAGCTGCAGCAAGAACAGCCGACCGGGAAGTTCCCGAACCAGGACAAACAGCCGCATCAAGCTCATGCCGTTGAGGTAGTCAAGGACAAGGCCCAAATAACCATGGGGAGATGGAGAAGCAAAACTGTGCAGGCAAGCAAGGCTACCCAATGCCCCAGTGAGCCATTGCCACCCATCACTGTTGCACGAGACCAACCACCACCCAAGCAAGGAGATCCAGGTAGCTTTATTTTTGATATTAGCTTAGGTGGGGTTGAAAAGGTGTTTGGGATGCTTGATTTGGGCGCGGCAGTCAATTTGATGCCGTTTGATATTTTTGAGAAATTGGGTAATAAAAGGCTGAAATGCACGAATATGAAGATAGAGCTAGCTGACGGCTCTATTAGTAGCCCACGGGGCCTGGTTGAGGATGTTGAGGTTGTTGTGAGGGGAATTAGAGTTTTGGCTGATTTTGTCGTCCTAGATGTGGGAAAAGGGATTAGAAGCGAGAATGGGCATCTCGTGCTACTTGGCCGACCCTTTATGGCTACCACCCATACTCGCATCGATGTGGGTACGGGAACTGTAAGTATGGTAGGGGTAGGTAAAGCGGTAACATTCTCAGTTTTTGATAAAAAACCTACTACCCCCACTTCCTTAGTTCATATCTGCTCTTATGTTGAAACATTTGATGCTTTGGATGAGGATTGTATTGTGCAGGAATTCCTTAATAAGTTTCAGGAGGAGGACGAGATTGTGGAGGAATTCCTTGCTACCTTGCAGGATGAAGCTGACATTGAGCAGGAATCTCTGGATAAGCTGCACGAGGAAGGTGATATTGAGCAAGGTTTTCTGTGTGCCTTGCTCCTAGAAGAGAAGCTTGATGAGGTTGGGTCATTCAATCTCGTGGGATGTGTGGATAGAGGGCCATCCCAGGATACGAGCATGGAGGACTCATTTGGAGGACCCGCAGCTGCAATTCAAGAAGATGTGTTTACAAGGGCGCTAAGGCAGCTGGATCTTCAATCGGATTTTGGTTAAGGGGTTCTCTTAGTCGGGCTGGCGACTTAAAAACTAGCGCTGCATGGGAGGCAACCCATGTTTTCTTGCTTTTTCTTGTTTCATTTTTCTTTCGTTTTGTTTGTGTTGTGTTTTGTTGCTTCTGCTGTTTGGTGCAGGTTGTTGCGTTGGAGACTGCTTGTTCTTTGGATAAGAGAGAGGCAGACATCGTGGGACACTACAGACTCACTACTGGATCGGTATTTAGGGAAGTTTCCTCTTTCACCTCTCTTTTTGTTTGCACTGAGGACAGTGCCAGATTTTAAGTGGGGGGGGGTGTTTGTTGGTTTTTGTAAATCCTGTGGGTGTTTCCTTGTTGTATTCCTGGGCTTTCTTGTGTTGGGGCGAATGGTCCCCTTATCTTGTCTTCTTGCTTGTTTTTAAGTGCATCGCATGTTGATAGTGATTCATTGGCGATTCTGGATTGTGTTTGTGTTGTTTGTTGTCCTTGTTTGTCATGATTGATTTGTTCCCAACATGGTGTAATTAGTTTAAGGTTTTGGTGCAACACCCTGATGAGCAACTTTTGACGTGATTTGTCCGGTAGAAGCTAGGGGGAGTGTTTTCAGTGCAAATTCCTAATATCATTCTCTGTGTTTTATTGTTTGGTTGGTTGTTGAGTTTTTGATAGATCTGGGTCTCTGCTCCTCTAATGGCTTCATTATGAGCATGGGAAACCACACGAGAATATTTTGGATCACCTCCAAAAGTTCAATCTCGTGAATTATGGCCCATCTATTAAGAGCGAAAATAACTTGACCCAAAAAAAAAAAAAAAAAAAAAAAAAAAAGAGAGAAGTGAAATGTGAAATGTGAAAAATGAACGAATGTGAAAAAGGAATGAGTTATGATTGTAAAGGAAATTGCATTAGGAAATTCACCCCTAGCGGAGAATTGGGTCTGATCGGATTGAGTTGTATCACCTTGTTGTTGCATTTTTAAACCTTAACTTTGAACATCTGATTGGGGACATTGATTTCTTGAAGGACTTGGATTGGTTTGTGTTTGCTTGGTGAGGAGAATCGCTTGTGGATTTTCTGTCAATGTTGTGATTGTTGCTTGAGGACAAGCAAGGATTTAAGTGTGGGGGGGTTGTTTAGCCCTATTTCGTGATGATTTTATGAGTTTTCCTGCTGTGCATTCGAGCTCGTTTCGTACCTTTTTGCTCTATATTTCACGTGCTTGATGATCTTTTTGGATGTACTATTGTCGCGTGCAGGATTCGCGAATTGCCGAGCGTTTTGGTATTGTTTCGAGCATGTTTTGGAGTCAGGCTCACGGCCGCCGCCGCCAGGCGGCGGCCGCCGTGGAGACGGCGGCCGCCGTGGAGACGGCGGCCGCGGCCCCACGGCGCAGGCCGTGCAACCTTGGGAGCAATCTGCGAAGACGGACCACGGCGCCGCCGTGTCACGGCGGACGCCGTCCACGGCGCCGCCGTCTCACGGCGGCCGCCGTCCAGACGCCGGCCGCGGCCCCACGGCGCGGGCCGTACAATTTTTGGAAGAAACCGCGAAGGGGCATCACGGCGGCGCCGTCCCACGGCGGCCGCCGTCCACGGCGCCGCCGTCTCACGGCGGCCGCCGCCCCTGTGCAGATCTGGCAGTTACGGAAATTGCTATAAAATCCGATTTTGAGGGTTTTATTTCACACTTCCGACTCCAGCAGCCTCCACCTGCGATTTTATGCTTTTTCCCATAGTTTAGATAGATAGAAACATTCTAGATACTTGTGGATTCCGCTAGATCGTTGATTTCATTGGATCGATTGTAAGTTTTTCATTTTGATTAGTTAATCTTTACAAGCTTTCTCGTTATTGCATTGCTTAGATAATCGTTGTTCCATGTTCAATTGATGAATCGTTGTTCTTTAATCTCGCCTAGATAATCGTTGTTTTTGATTGATTGATTTATCTAATGCTTTCTAGATTGCTAGTTAAAACCCTAGGTTTCTTAGTTTCCTGCGTTCTTAATCTGCTTCCTTCTCATTCCGCCTAGATAGATTTATATGCTTTCTGTTGATTCTGCATTAGATAATTACAAGCTTATTTAATTACGCGCTAGTTAATCGGAGAGAGTGCCAGACCCAATTACCCGATTAGAGTGTTTAGATTTCTTTTAAGTTTCTTGTGAGCAATACGGTTAGAGCCCTGCTAAGTCTTCCTTGTGAGACGACTTGAGTCACCTTACCACCCTAGGACGACCTCGTATAAATTCGAGTCCATCCGTTAGGTGTTTTTGGATGAGTCAATAGTGAACTTAGGAAACATTGTATACAAGCATAAAACATTCTTGCTTTCAGTATACAGATCCAACAGAAACTTATAATAATCTACATCCTTGAAAAACGTGTTCATTACTATTCATTCATCTAATCATATCAATATAATATGCACCAAATCTGTCATACCAACGTAAAAGCATTCAACATTCATTCATAGCATATTTTCACAATCATGTTCTTGCAACTGTTGAAACCATAATACTATTAAAGATTGAAACCACAATTACCTTTTTCCTGATTGTGCGTGATGCAATGGAGCGTTGAGCGGTGTCATATGAATTCATTTAAGTCAATTGACTCGATCTAGACTTGGCTTTGAAGGAAAATTCTTAGGCCAGAGCAAACGAACTGCTCTGATACCACTCTGTCTGATGCATGCCATGGAGGCCCAAGTTACGTGGCATATGTGGGCTGATTTAATAGAGTCTTTTATTTTGTTTTATCTTATAATTTTCGTGGGTTATGTTAGGGTGGCTGAAATTAGGCCTTAGTTGAGTCAATTTTGAGTTTTATACCTTGTTTTGACTAAGGATATGTTTCCTTATTAGATTAGGAGTTATTTTCCATGTTTATTCTCCTAGTTTGGTTAGGTTTTCGCATACCTTATTTGTAGTCCTTATGATGGACGAAAATTAGGGCTTCTTTGCTTGGTAGTTAAGTTGTTTCCTTCTTAGATTAGGGTTAGTCTTTGCCTATATATAGGCCTTCTTATGTTGGACGAAAATTAGCATACTTTTATCAATAAACTTGTGAGTTTTATTTCTCTCTTGAGAATTCCGAATTCCTCTTGATTGTTCCAAGACGAATTCATTTATCGACGTAACGGCGAGTCAACCAACCCTCGTCGAGTGTCATTCAGCGTCCCCGAGTTGCTGCGTCAACTGCACGTTGGGGTTTAGGGATTCGTTCGCCTAAATCATTTCGTGGGTTAGATTCAGAGGTTTTGGGATTCCATCTTCTGTTCGTTGTTCAAGTCTTCCGTTTGCGTGGTGTTCGATTTGATCGGCAAGGATCATATCATCTGGTATCAGTTTTCCAGGTTTCGTAAGGGTCGAAATTATCCAGTGTTTTGTTTTTCTGTTTGGGTCTTTACGTTCTTGAGAGAGTATGAGTGTCAGTTCTGCAAATCACAGCCATCCGGCAGTTTTTGATGGTTGCAATCGAGATACAAAGTGTCGTACATGTCAAGGTTTTGGATCCAATGAGAGCGAGCAATGGGAGAATCTCTTTCACACGAGAGTTCTTGTCCAAGACAAGTTGTGCAGTGTGATCATTGATAGCGAAAGTTGCACGAATATGGTGAGTCAGTTCATGGTGACGAGATTGGGGCTGCCCGAGTTGAATCACCCCAAACCATATCGTTTGCAATGGCTGAATGCGCCCAGCGTCGTCGAGGTCACCAAGCAAGTGAAAGTGTCTTTTAGCTTGGGGAGGTATGAAGACGAGGTTTTGTGCGATGTTGTTCCCATGCAGGCGACCCATATTTTGTTGGGTAGACCGTGGCAGTTTGATAGACAAGCTACTCAGGATGGAGTCACCAATAAGTACTCCTTCGCGTATAAGCAAAAGAAGTTGGCACTTGTTTCCCTTAGTCCTCAACAAATTTATGAGGATCACGTGAAACTGCAGCAACTGCACATGGAGGCGGATGAGGAGATGTCTAGGGAGCAGCCGGTAGAGAAAAAGGAGATGCAGGTTGAAGTGGAGATTGATAGAGAGGTTGTTACTCTCCAAGGTGAGGAGACCGATTTCGATAGGCCACAATTGGAGGAGACCGATGAAGCAAAGGCTTTGACGCAAGCTAAGGGCGTTGAAAAGGAGCAGCCCATAGATAAAAAGGAGATTGGGTTTATGCAGAAGTCATTTCTTGCAAGGGCTTGTGATTGGATGTGGGCCGTGAATGAGGAGAGGTTGATCATTGTATTGCGGTTCAAGGTTCAAGAGAAGTCAGAGTTAGAGCCGAAGAAGAAGAATAATGCACAAGGGAGAAAAGCTATGGTCCAACAGTCAATTAATGCAAGGAACGAAAATTTGATTTTTGATCCCGGCATTTGGATTGACGACTTGGATTTGAGGACAAATCCCTTTCAAGAGGAGGGGAATGATGCATGCCATGGAGGCCCAAGTTACGTTGCATATGTGGGCTGATTTAATAGAGTCTTTTATTTTGTTTTATCTTATAATTTTCGTGGGTTATGTTAGGGTGGCTGAAATTAGGCCTTAGTTGAGTCAATTTTGAGTTTTATACCTTGTTTTGACTAAGGATATGTTTCCTTATTAGATTAGAAGTTATTTTCCATGTTTATTCTCCTAGTTTGGTTAGGTTTTCGCATACCTTATTTGTAGTCCTTATGATGGACGAAAATTAGGGCTTCTTTGCTTGGTAGTTAAGTTGTTTCCTTCTTAGATTAGGGTTAGTCTTTGCCTATATATAGGCCTTCTTATGTTGGACGAAAATTAGCCTACTTTTATCAATAAACTTGTGAGTTTTATTTCTTTCTTGAGAATTCCGAATTCCTCTTGATTGTTCCAAGACGAATTCAATTATCGACGTAACGGCGAGTCAACCAACCCTCGTCGGGTGTCATTCAGCGTCCCCGAGTTGCTGCGTCAACTTCACGTTGGGGTATAGGGCATTCAGTCGCCTATATCATTCCGTGGGTTAGATTCAGAGGTTTTGGGATTCCATCTTCTGTTCGTTTTTCAGTCTTCCGCTTGCGTATTCGATTTGATCGGCAAAGATCATATCAGATGGCTTATCAGTCCTTTTAATGAAATGAACTTCTTATTGATCTCACCCTAAAGACAATGACTCTTTGTCCAGGCTCTGATTTATGGTTTTTCTGTCTTCTTTAAAGTTCTGTGTTTAGAACTGTTTTCGTTCTTGCTCTAAGTATAAGTTGTTTAGGTTCTATTGTTAAGGGGGAACTGTTTTCACCCCTCGTCTAGAACTTGTACTGAGAGCTCAATCTTTTTAGTGTCTAGAACTGCTGTGTGGTTTTGGCATCATCAAAAAGGGGGAAATTGTTGGGAACCTTGTGGAATATCCTAACCCTTGTTTTGATGATACCAAAATTCATAGGACTTAAATGTAATAGACTAGAATCGTTTTGAACTCAAGTGTTAGAGTTCGTTTCTAGTTTAGTTGCGGTGTCAAAGACTGAAGACTGAAGACTGAAGAATGAAGACTGAAGACTGAAGACTGGAGTTACCAACTGAAGTATCAGTTGAAGAATCAGTTGAAGACTGATTATTTAATGTGCGCCATAGACTGATACAAAAGTCAAGTATCAGTTGAACATTCCTCCTAGGACTGATCTTCCAACGTTCAGAGGAAGCCACGTACGCTCAAGTACAGCCGCATTAAATGCAGAGATATCTTCATATCTTATCTCTGCAGAGGTCATTCCTATCTGGTGGTTACTTTTCAGAGATGTCACATCTCCTGTCCTTCAAAGAGAGCCGTTTCCACACAGACAAGGAACCTCGAAGATTGAAGCCTCAGCCCAAATTCGAATTGCTCTCCAACGGAAGAAATCTTGAGGACGATTTACGCCAACGGATCTATTCAAGAGTTCTCCTACAAATAGCGCTCGAGGATCACTTCAATCTTCACCGATTCAACAACATAAGCTGAAGCTCTGCCGAAATAGCTACTCAGCCGAAAAGCTTAAACGCTCAAAGCTTGAATCGAAGAAGAGAATTCCAAAGCCAAAATCAGTCACTGCTGATTACATACATTCTCTTAGACCCTAGGCATATATTCTGTGTACCCAGAAGCTAAAAGGTCAAACTTGCTTCAAAGAACTTGTTCTTTGTAAGTATAGTTGGCACTCGTTTAAACCTCTCCCCCATAAGAGTGTTTGAGTGATTCGGAGATTCAGGAAGGTACTCTGAACTCTGAAAGGGAAGTCTGAGCACGAGGTGTGCTTAGCAGGGAAATCCTACGCGAGTTGTGTAGGTGCTGAAATCCTATACGAGGTGTGTAGGTAGGGAAACCCTACGCGAGGTGTATAGGTGCTGAAGAGAGTTTATCTTCAGTTTACGGTTTGCAGTGCACCAGGCAAGCACTTGCGGAGTGGATTGTTGGTCTGATCAACCAGCCGTGGATGTAGGAAAGAGTTTTTCCGAACCACGTAAAAGTCTCGGTGTTATTTACAGCTTTCAGTTTTACATTCTTTACTGTGCTATTAATACTGATAAAACTGAACACTGACTAACTGCTAGAGAAACCCTAATCCATCTATCTGCTCCACCGAGGCTATTCGAAACTAAGTTTAATTTCCGCTGCGTGTGATATCAATCTGACTGAACTATCCTCTGATAGTAAGGAAGAGTGATATCATCTCTATCTTTGCAAACACGACTGAAGCCCTTACGTGGATCAGTTAAGTTCTTGTGACTTAACTGATAACTCTTTACTGAAGAGCTTTCAGTATCAGTCGTCAACCCTGTTGGTCAAAACTAATTTCGGTTAAACAGGTGTCTGGTTTGCTTGTAAAGTTTCTTTTCTATCTCTGACTGAGATCCCTCTGATTGAGGTTGGTAGATAGATCAAAAATAGCCTATAGGTGTATTTCCCCCCCCCCCCATACACCTATTCGAGACCCCCCGGACCTAACATAAATGAATACGAAATTCCATTATTCATTTATAAATGACTTAAATAAGCATTTTAAACTCCATTAAAATGGAATTGATTTAAAACATTTTAATCCTTTTAAAATCCATACTCATAAAGCCTTAACTCATGCTCTATCTCATATTCTATCTCTTTACTCAACTCGATATAAACTCTCCACTCATCTCAAATCCTTAAGTTCAAGGATAGGTTTCAAGAAAATCATGGAACTAAGTCTCGATTTATCTCTCATATAAGGCTCGTCTAATCTCATTCAAACGCATAGACAACACA